>NC_056443.1:13637416-13937416 GCF_018296145.1 Oncorhynchus tshawytscha
ATCATGAAGTGCTTTGAGAGACTAGTCAAGGACCATATCACCTCCACCCTACCTGACACCCTTGACCCACTCCAATTTGCTTACCGCCCAAATAGGTCCACAGACGATGCAATCTCAACCACACTGCACACTGCCCTAACCCATCTGGACAAGAGGAATACCTATGTGAGAATGCTGTTCATCGACTACAGCTCGGCATTCAACACCATAGTACCCTCCAATCATCAAGCTCGAGACCCTGGGTCTCGACCCCGCCCTGTGCAACTGGGTACTGGACTTCCTGACGGGCCGCCCCCAGGTGGTGAGGGTAGGCAACAACATCTCCTCCCCGCTGATCCTCAACACTGGGGCCCCACAAGGGTGCGTTCTGAGCCCTCTCCTGTACTCCCTGTTCACCCACGACTGCGTGGCCATGCACGCCTCCAACTCAATCATCAAGTTTGCGGACGACACAACAGTGGTAGGCTTGATTACCAACAACGACGAGACGGCCTACAGGGAGGAGGTGAGGGCCCTCGGAGTGTGGTGTCAGGAAAATAACCTCACACTCAACGTCAACAAAACTAAGGAGATGATTGTGGACTTCAGGAAACAGCAGAGGGAACACCCCCATCCACATCGATGGAACAGTAGTGGAGAGGGTAGCAAGTTTTAAGTTCCTCGGCATACACATCACAGACAAACTGAATTGGTCCACTCACACAGACAGCATTGAGGAAGGCGCAGCAGCGCCTCTTCAACCTCAGGAGGCTGAAGAAATTCGGCTTGTCACCAAAAGCACTCAGAAACTTCTACAGATGCACAATCGAGAGCATCCTGGCGGGCTGTATCACCGCCTGGTATGGCAACTGCACCGCCCTCAACCGTAAGGCTCTCCAGAGGGTAGTGAGGTCTGCACAACGCATCACCGGGGCAAACTACCTGCCCTCCAGGACACCTACACCACCCGATGCTACAGGAAGGCCATAAAGATCATCAAGGACATCAACCACCCGAGCCACTGCCTGTTCACCCCGCTGCCATCCAGAAGGCGAGGTCAGTACAGGTGCATCAAAGCTGGAACCGAGAGACTGAAAAACAGCTTCTATCTCAAGGCCATCAGACTGTTAAACAGCCACCACTAACATTGAGTGGCTACTGCCAACACACTGTCAATGACACTGACTCTACTCCAGCCACTTTAATCATGGGAATCGATGGGAAATGATGTAAATATATCACTAGCCACTTTAAACAATGCTACCTTATATAATGTTACTTACCCTACATTGTTCATCTCATATGCATACGTTGATACTGTACTCTATATCATCGACTGCATCCTTATGTAATACATGTATCACTAGCCACTTTAACTATGCCACTTGGTTTACATACTTATCTCATATGTATATACTGTACTCGATATCATCTACTGTATCTTGCCTATGCTGCTCTGTACCATCACTCATTCATATATCCTTATGTACATATTCTTTATCCCCTTACACTGTGTATGACAGTAGTTTTTTTTGGAATTGTTAGTTAGATTACTTGCTCGTTATTACTGCATTGTCGGAACTAGAAGCACAAGCATTTCGCTACACTCGCATTAACATCTGCTAACCATGTGTATGTGACAAATAAAATTTGATTTGATTTGATTTGATATTTTAAAGCATGGTGTTGGCTGCATCATGTTATGGGTATGCTTGTCATCGGCAAGGACTAGGTAGTTTTAGATAAAAAATAATAATAAACAGAATAGAGCTAAGCAGAGATGAAATCCTATAGGAAAACTTGGTTCAGTCTGCTTTCAAACAGACACTTGGAGACAAATTCACCTTTCAGCAGAATAATAACCTAAAACACAAGGGCAAATATACACTGGAGTTACTTACCAAGAGAATATTGAATGTTCCTGAGTGGCCTAGTTACAGTGTTGACTTAAATCGGCTTCTAAATCTATTTCAATTTTCAGTGATGCAATGAGTACTGTCCTGTAAAATTCTTTCAAGTTTTAGAAGGATGAGTTTTCTGAACAGGTTGGTGGCTGATTCTTGATATATACCAATTATCCTTCCCTCCGTCTTAATCAATTGCTGAAGCTTGACTTTCCAAACGCGCATATCAGACCAAAGGACAGCTTTATAGAACATTCGTAAGATATGGCAGTCAACATTAAAATGGTTCAGTTTACTTAAAAAAACATTTTCTGTTGCAATTTCTTTATCTTTACAAAGGCACAGTCATTGAATTTCAGTTTATTGCCTATTTCAATTCCCAGGTTCATATATGTGGTCTCTCTATTGACTGATTCCCCATTGATCTTCGTAGGGGGTAGTGGAGTTTTGTTCCTTCTGAAATCAATTTCCATCTCTTTTGTTTTCTTAACTTTAATTTCAAGAAAATTATCTGCACACCACTGGGCAAATTTTTGCAATTTCTCTGTCAAAACCTTGAAGAGAGGCTTGCTCTGGGTGGAGGAAACCCACATCAGTGGTGTCATCAAAAAACTTGTGGCCTACGTCAGAGGCTTGACAATCGTTTGGCACAGTGTGTACAGTATCGGTGAAAGTACGCAACCTTGAGGGTTGAGTATGGTTCACAAGGAAACTATTAATCCACTTTATCAGTAGAGAGTAGACACCCAAATTCACTAGTTTATCCACCAATAGGTGGGGTTGGATGGTGTTAAATGCACTACTGAAGTCAATCAATACAATTTCCACTAGGCTATTTACCTTTTCTAAATGTTTGTAGATATTGTTCAACAAGACCAGTAACACATCGTCAACACCCCTGGAGGCACGGTATGCAAATTGGTTTGAGTCTGATTGGGATGGGAGACCAGAGAGAATTGTTTGAATTATTTTTTCAAAACATTTAATAGGTACAGATGTCAGGGCGTAAATTGTTATTTTCTTTTGGCCTGTTGTTTTTAGGTATTGGGACAATCAGCAACTTCTTCCATAAGTCTGGAATTATCCCACTGTTCAGTGACAGCTGGAACAGCTTCTGGAACAGTAATGCAAGCTAGTCTTGCGCATGCCTGAAGTGCCTTGCTGCTGATGCCATCTGGACCATATGATTTTTGTGGGTTGACACGTTGAAAGTATTGCTTGATGTCATTCACAGAGATCTGTATCAACAGCTGGTATGCTCTCTATACTGTCCAAGGCCACTTTATGCTGCGATGTAAAATCACACATGTCAAAGCTACGATAGAAACTGTTCAAATCATTTGCAAAAGAAAGGACATTTTTGACAGTCATACAATGTCTCTTTGGTTTGTAGCCTGTGATGGTTTGTAGCCCTTGCCAGGCTTTCCTACTGTCCTTGTCCTTGAAAAGGTTTTCTAATTTGTCTTTGTATGCTGCCTTGCACTCCTTAATTTTGTTTGTAAGTTACCTCTGAATATTTGTCCTTTCCTCTTTACTGCCACCTGATTTAAACATTCATTTTTTTTCTGCTTGAGGAGCTCTTTTAATTGCCGAGATACCCACGGTTTATTATTGGTGAAAATGTTAACTTTCTTTTTGGGAATAAAGAGATCCTCACAGAAATGGATGTACTCAGACGGTGTCCGTTGCCTCTTCCAGGTCATCGGTGCTGTCCATCTGGGCCGCCCAGTCAGCCAACTCAAAACAGTCCTGAAGGGCTTCAGGAGTCCAGCTTTTAATCTCCACCTTTTTAGCCTTCTCTCCCTGCAGACATGCTTTGTAGACTGGGAGGAGCTGAACCATGTTATAATCCGAACCCCGAAGATTGGGTAGTGCCTTGGAAAAACACGTACCAGCGATGTTACTTTAACAGAGGTCCAGACAGGCTTTAATTTCAGGTAGGACATGAAACATATTGCAGATGTGATGTGAGATAGACTGCACATGTTAAAGTCTCCCATGATTAGCTTTACTGCTTAAGGTGACTCTGTCTCAGCCTGGGATACAAGGTTATGAATCGTCGACAGCTATTTGGGTGTCAGCGTAGGGGGCTATGTAAACAATAAATAAATAAATCAAACCTGATTTATTTCCCGTGGAAGGTAGTATGGCCATAGGTTAAGAGCAAGAGTTCAATGTCTTTATTGCAGACCTTGTGCTTAGTTGCAATATGGGCAGGATTGCAATATTTCTTATTGATGAATGCACAAACTCCACCAACATTTCTCTTCACAGAAATTGTTTCGGTCCATTGTAACAATTGTGTAACCATGCAGCTCCACAACGAAGTCAGGATCCTGTTCCGTAAACCAGGTCTCAGATAGACAGATCAAGCAGGATTGTCGGTCCTCTCAGAGGTATTGGGTACAAGCCCGTAGCTCATCAGTCTTATTCCTTATGTTTTGTACATTGCCATGCATTAATAGATGGCAGAGGTGTTCTGAAGGGCTGTTTTTTAATCCAATTCTGAAATCCTTCTCTACTGACACGCTTCCTTGATTTAGAAGCTTTTCCTTGGGAACAGGTTGATTATATTGATGGTGGACTTCCATTGCAGTGTAGACTTGCAGCAAAGGGTCAGAGATTAAGCAGGACATCTCGTGTATGATACCCGTGGTTGTGGCTTGCTGTATACATTGAGGGTTAGGTCGACAGCTTGTTTGGTGCGTTTCACAAAAAAACTGATTAAAACTAACAGCCAAAGTACTGATATTTGGCTTATTATTAAATATCTGATTTAATACCACTAAAAACTTTGTTGATTGAGGTAGATCGCAACTTTAAAACACTTTAAACAAAAAACAAATACACGGAAGAGACGAACACAAATGACCGTGTCGCTGCAAGAACAGATGCCACAAGAGGAAATAAATTGCACCCAGAATGAGTGTTTATTATGTACATGCATAGTTGCGTGTGTACTCACACAAACACACCAATAGACACACAGACCTCTGAACTGTCTTGTGCTGAGCTGAATAGCCAACAGGCATGAGGTACCAGAGCAAAGATGTTAGCAGATACATTTATGATCCCTACCAATCCTCCACCAGGGTTATTTTAAAGAGAGAGTGAGACTTACAACACATACCCTGTCTGTGTATACTGTACTAACATGTGCCTGTATGGAAACACTCAAAGGAAGACTTTGTCGTCAAACTAAACACGAACACAATCACAGCTGCTGTGCCTGAGATAAAAACAGAACCTTTCAAATTCTTCTGACCCAACATTATCCAGTACTGACCTCTGTATTCACTGGCTGTTGAAATTAAAATATGGGGAAAGGATCTGTCCATCCTACAGATGTACAGTCTTAAACATGTACAGCAGTTCCTCCTTTTAAAAGTAGCGAGTTTACACCACAGGACTTAGAGGTACCCAGCGTCACGGCTTCATTGCTCCAGACCACCTCAAAGGGGAGTTAGAGCACTAATTATGCATTTGGGTCCCAAGGTTTTTATATGACCAATCCTATTGAGCGGTTCCAATGATGAATTTGATGCGAGCCACCCATCCCTGGTGACTATCTTCAGCAAAGATGGCTGACAAAATATTATGGTGGAAGCAAATGAAAGCAGATATAACGTCATAACGAGTCAAGCAAAAAATGTACAATTGAGAGGAATATGTTAGTTAACTTCATATGGCTGCAGGGGCAGTATTGAGTAGCTTGGATGAAAAGGTGCCCATTGTAAACGGCCAGCTCCTCAGTTGCTAATATATGCGTATTATTATTAGTATTGACTAGAAAACACTCAAGTTTCCAAAACTGTCAAAATATTGTCTGTGAGTATTACAGAACTGATATTCCAGGCGAAGGAAAATTTCCCCAGAGGAAAATCAAAACAGGAAGTGGCTTCTATTTTGAAAACTCCATGTTCCATAGCCTCCCTTTGCTGGATTTAAAGGGATATGAACCAGATTCCTTTTCCTATCGCTTCCTCAAGGTGTCAAGTCTTCAGACAGTTTCAGGATTTTATTTTGAAAAATGAGCCAGAATGATAACATCGACCTCAAGTGGTCTCATATGAGTTTTGCTTGTGCAACAGAATTTGGACAGCCATCGTTTTCCCCTCTCCTGCTGTGAAAGACATTTGCGGTTGATATATTATCAATTATATATTTTAAAAACAACCTGAGGATTGATTATAAAAAAACGTTTGACATGTTTCTGTGGACATTATGGAAACTATTTGGAATTTGTCTGCGTTGTCGTGACCGCTCTTTCCTGTGGATTTCTGAACATAACGCGACAAACAAACTGAGGTATTTTGGATATAAAAATCATCTTTATGGAACGACGGAACATTTGTTGTGTAACTGGGAGTCTCGTGAGTGAAAACATCCGAAGATCAAAGGTAAACGATTACTTTGATTGATTTTCTGATTTTCGTGACCGAGCTACCTGATGTTAAGTGTACTTAATGTTTTATCGTGCGATCGATAAACTTACACAAACACTTGGATTGTTTTTGCTGTAAAGCATAATTTCAAAATCTGACACGACAGGTGGATTAACAACATACACAGCTAAGCTGTGTTTTCCTATATTGCACTTGTGATTTCATGAATATAAATATCTATAGTAATATTTAGTGTATGTAGCGCTATGCTATTCAGCGGTTGTTGATGACATTTATCTCGATAAGGGGATTGCAGCCATAACAAGTTAGGTGCCGCCAAAGCTTTTTACCATCGTTCTTTATTTAAATGTATCTTAGTTTCATAGTGTAGTTTATTTTTATTTAGTTTAGTAACATGATTTCTTAATTTGCGATACGTTTGCCATCAGTTGGGCTGCCAGACTTAATTGCCATACCTTTAGCCTCATCACTCTCAACCATAACAATTTTCAATTCCTCATCAATCTAAGGGGTTTAACAGTTTTTACAGTCATTTTCTTAATGGGTGGGTGCTTATTAGTAACTGGAATAAGTAGTTTCATATGTGTCAAGAGCAGCGTCTGGTTGCTCCTCATTCACACAACTGACCAGCAAATATTCTTTACATCATCAACATATGAATCACTACAAAACTTCTTGTATGACTTCTTATACACTATATTAGGCCTTTGGAACTTTGGTTTTCCTAGATATGGCTATTATATTTTGTGATCACTACGTCCTATGGATTTGGATACTGCTTTAAAACAAATATCTGCAGTGTTAGTAAAAATGTGATCAAACCATGTTGATGATTTAATTCCTGTGCTGTTTGTAACTACCATGGTAGGTTGACTGGCAATCTTAACCAGGTTGCAGGCACTGGTTAGAGTTTGACGTTTCTTCCTGAGTGGGAAGCTTGATGACAGCCAGTTAATATTTAAATCACCCAGAAAATATACTTCTCTGTTGATATCACATACATTATCAAGCATTTCACACATTTTAACCAGATACTGACTGTTAGCACTTGGTGGTCTATAGCAGCTTCCCACAAGAATGGGTTTAAGGTGAGGTAGATGAACCTGTAGCAATATTACTTCAACAGTATTTAACATTAGATTGTCTCTATGCTTTACAGGAATGTGGTTTTGAATATAGACCGCAACACTGCCTCCGTTGACATTTCTGTCTTTTCAGTAGATGTTATAACCACGTATTGCTACAACTGCATCATCAAAGTATCATCTAAGTGAGTTTCAGAGATAGTCAGAATATGAATGTCGTCAGTTACAAGCAAGCAAGTGACTTCATGGACCTTGTTTCTTAGGCCACATATGTTAATATGGGCAATTCTTTGCACTTTTCTGGGTTGCTTGATTGATAAGCTTCCCAGTAAAGCATTAAAAACAGAGGTAGACTTACTCATGTTATTTACATTGGAACTGATAGTGCAAGGTGAGCTGCATAAAGTGGTCTTCCTACTATTGCACACCACCTCAGTGTAACTCTGGTTTATAGGCTCATGATTACTGCTTACAATAGGTGTAGGATAATCAAATGTTTTCGGTGCAATTAGGGGTACATAAATAAAATTACTTACATTGTGCTTCCACAAGCTTCCCACAATAAAGTTGGGTGAATCTTGGCCCATTCCTCTCCTTTTCCTACCTCATGATGTCATCTATTTTGTGAAGTGCACCAGTCCCTCCCCCACAACATGATGCTGCCACGCCCGTGCTTCACGGTTGGGATGGTATTCTTCTGCTTGCAATCCTCCCCCTTTGTCCTCCAAACATATTGATGGTCATTATGGCAACAATTCTATTTTTGTTTCATCAGACCAGAGGACATTTCTCCAAAAAGTACAATCTTTGTCCCCATGTGCAGTTGCAAACCGTAGTCTGTCTTTTTTATGGCGGTTTTGGTGCAGTGGCTTCTTCCTTGCTGAGCGGCCATTTCAGATTATATCGATATTGGACTCGTTTTACTGTGGATATAGATACTTTTGTATCTGTTTCCTCCAGCATCTTCCCAAGATCTTCTTTGCTGTTGTTCTGGGATTGATTTGCACTTTTTGCACCAAATAACTCATCGCCTTCCTGAGTGGTATGATGGCTGCGTGGTGCCATGCTGTTTATACTTGCATACTGTTATTTGTACAGATGAACGTGGTAACTTCAGGCGTTTGGAAATGTTTCCCAAAGATGAACCAGACTTGTGGAGGTCTAAACTTTATTTTCTGAGGTCTGTCGTGGAAATTTCCTGTATTTACCAAATCATGTCACACCCTGACCATAGTTTGCTTTGTATGTTTCTATGTTTTGGTTGGTCAGGGTGTGATCTGGTTGGGCATTCTATGTTAATTGTCTAGTTTGTCTAGTTCTATGTTTGGCCTGATATGGTTCTCAATCAGAGGCAGGTGTTCGTCATTGTCTCTGATTGGGAACCATATTTAGGTAGCCTGGGTTTCACTTTGTGTTTGTGGGTGATTGTTCCTGTCTCTTGCACCAGATAGGGCTGTTTTGGGTTTTCACGTTTCTTGTTTTTGTTAGTTTGTTCATGTGAAGTGATTTATTAAAACATGAATCAAAATAACCACGCTGTGCTTTGGTCCGCCTCTCCGTCAATGGAAGAAATCCCTTACACATGAGAGCAAACCACACACAAGTCAGAGTTATCATAAAGTCCATCTTTAATTATATGAGCTCCATCACAACCCTGTGACTCTCAGATCAATTCAGTGTCTATAAATGAATTCTCTGAGAGTCGCTTACACATTGCAACTGAGATCCTTTATAGCAAAGACACACATAGCCAGACAGCATTGGCCATAATTTATCGTTCAGCTTTGTCTCATAAACTATGTTCTTTTCTCAAACTCAGAACCATAAAACAAATCCTCATATCAACAGGCATATATCACATGCCCCCTCCTTGACAAGAGCACAGAGACACATTGACTGGCACACAGACATTGTGGAGCCAAGAGATACACGCTTGACCTCTCCCCTCTCTGCGGCCCAAGTAACTTAGTCCTGACAGAGAACAGATGACTGCAACCCGGCCACAGTATTATACAAAAATAAACATTCTGATGCGAAGTAACTTACACACATATAATGAATATAAAACATCTTACCAACTAATTGTGATTATTCCCCAACAGGTCTTGGCTGATTTCTTTTGATTTTCCCATGATGTCAAGCAAAGATGCACTGAGTTTGAAGGTAGGCCTTGAAATACATCCACAGCTACACCTCCAATTGACTCAAATTATGTCAATTAGTCTATCAGAAGCTTCTAAAGCCATGACATAATTTTCTTGAATTTACCAAGCTGTTTAAAGGCACAGTCAACTTAGTGTATGTAAACTTCTGACCCACTGAAATTGTTATACATTGAATTATAAGTGAAATAATCTGTAAACAATTGTTGGAAAAATTACTTGTGTCATGCACAAAGTAGATGTCCTAACTGACTTGCCAAATCATAGTTTGTTAACAAGAAATGTATAGAGTGGTTGAAAAACTAGTTATAATGACTCCAACCTAAGTGTATGTAAACTTCCGACTTCAACTGTATCTCTAACAATCAATATTTATAATTTACAGCTATGGGCAAAAATAACTAGTCAGGTCAAAAATGATTGGCATCCTTGATAAAGATGAGCAAAAAAGACTGAAATAAATAAATCAAATACTGAGCTATATTGTATGCTGCAAAAAAATACATTATTTTATATTACTTGTGAAACAACATTTTTTTCTTTGAGCAATTGTATTAGTATAAAAATATAATTTTCTATTTCGTTGGAGCATACAATATACAGTACCTTCGGACAGTATTCAGACCCCTTAGCAAATGTATATAAAAAAAACAAATACCTTGTTTACATAAGTATTCAGGCCTTTTGCTATGACACTCGAAATTGTCCTTGAGATATTTCTACAACTTGGAGTCCACCTGTGGTAAATTCAATTAATTGGACATGATTTGGAATGGTCACTCTGAAAGAGCACCAGAGTTCCTCTGTGGAGATAGGAGAACCTTCCAGAAAAACAACCATCTCTGCAGCACTCCACCAATCAGGCCTGTATGGTAGATTACTGAAGAGTGGCTTCCGTCTGGCCAAAGAGCACATGACAGCTCGCTTGGAGTTTGCCTAAAGGCACCTAAAGACTCTCAGACCATGAGAAACAAGATTCTCTGTTCTGATGAAACCAAGATTGAACTTTTTTAGCCTGAATGCCAAGTTTAAGGAGGAAACCTGGCACCATCCCTACGGTGAAGCATGGTGGTGGCAGCATCATGATTTGGGGATGTTTTTCAGGGGCATTGATTGGGAAACTAGCCAGGATTGAGGGAAAGATGAATGGAGCAAAGTACAGAGAGATCCTTGATGAAAACCTGCTCCAGAGCGCTCAGGACCTCAGACTGGGGTGAACGTACACCTTCCAACAGGACATCGACCATAAGCACGCAGCCAAAACAACGCAGGAGTGGCTTTGGGACATGTCTCTGAATGTCCTTGAATGGCTCAGCCAGAGCCTGGACTTGAACCCGATCAAACATCTCTGAAAATAGCTGTGCAGCAACGCTCTCCATCCAACCTGACAGAGCTTGAGAGGATACATAGAGAAGAATGGGAGAAACTCCCCAAATACAGGTGTGCCAAGCTTGTACAGTAGCGTCATAACCAAGATACCTCAAGGCTGTAATCACTGCCAAAGGTGCTTCAACAAAGTACTGCGTAAAGGGTCTGCATACTTATATAAATGTGATATTTCATTTTAGCTTTTTTAAACTGTTTTTGCTTTGTCATTATGGGATATTGTGTGTAGATTGAAGAGGATATTTAAAAAAAAATCAATTTTAGATTAAGGCTGTAACGTAACAAAATATGGAAAAAGTCAAGGGGTCTGAATACGTTTTTGTGCATCTTTATGAAAGGTGCCAATAAAGTTGGACCTGACTTTACATTCTACTGGCAGGTACAAAACACATCCTGTCAATTACAAAGTTACAATTACAAAGACTGATATCAGACAGATGATATCATGGCACTTTACAGTATAGCTTGCTATCAGAGATATTGTCAAGGCAACTGTATCTCTCCAATAATCAATATTTACTTTCTAAGAGTTATTATAAACTTTGGTTGCGCCTCAAGTGACAGTTAAGGAGCTGTTTGCATCTGTGATACTTCACACGTGAGGCCCCCTGTAACTCTCCGACCTGTCACTGTGCTGATTTTGTGTTTTCCTGTTTAAACTTGTCTACTCTAACCCCACCAGGGTATTTACACTGACCAAAAATATAAATGTAACATGTAAAGTTTTGGTACCATGATTCATGAGCTGGAATAAAAGATCCCAGAAATGTTTAATACGCACAAAAAGCTTAGCTTATTTTTTTGGCACAAATTTGTTTCATCCCTGCTAGCGAGCATTTATCCTTTGCCTAGATAATCCATGCATATGACAGGTGTGGCATATCAAGAAGCTGATTAAACAGCATGATCATTACACAGGTGTACCTTGTACAATAAAAGGCCACTCTAAAATGTGCAGTTTTGACACACAACACAATGCCACAGATGTCTCAAGTTTTGAGGGAGCATGCAATTGGCATGTTGACAGCAGGAATGTCCACCAGAGCTGTTGCCAAATAGAATTTTAATTTCTCTACCATAAGCTGCTTCTAACTTCGTTTTAGGTCCAACTGACCTCACATCCACAGACCATGTGTAACCAAGCAAGCCCAGGACATCCACATGTTCACCATTGGGATCATCTGAGGCCAGCTGATGAAACTGTGGGTTTGCACAACCGAATCATTTCTGCCCAAACTGTCAGAAACTGCTTAAGGGAAGCTCATTTCCATTTTTGTCATCCTCGCTCGGTTGGAATCACTTTTATAGAGTAGATCACGTTGACACCTTCTTGAAACAGAAAATGCTCTACAGGAATGACAGAGATTACCCAAATAATCTTGGCTCCTGGACTTTGTCCACACATTTATAGGCTGCATTGAGACAATGACTTACTATGATCCAAGCCCAGCTCAATTAATCAATACCATTGTGTCGCGAAGTTATGATAATGCTGCAGAAAATGTACATTATCCCAGGGGCATTGGCAAACAATGTAAGTAACCTAATTGATGTCCATCTAACTGCTTTGAATGCCTCTGTTGATCTTCCAGCTATTGTATACAGTAATCATGTGCCTATGAACCAGAGATATATACGGTTAGCACTGAAGCGGTGTGTCCTAGTAGGAAGTCCACTGTGTGCAGCTGAAATCAGCTCAAACATAAATAACATGAGCATGTCTACCTCTGATAAGCTTCCCAGTAAAACATTTTTAACAATCAAACATCTCAGGAACCTGCTAAAAATATCCCACCTTAACATATTTAGCCTAAGAAACAAGGTTCACGAAATCATTAACTTGCCCCTAACAGATTACATTTATATGCTATCTATGAAACTCACTTAGATAATACCTTTGATGATACCGTGGTAGCAATACATGGTTATAACATCTACAGAAAAGACAGAAATGCCAATGGGGGAGTGTTGCGGTCTATATTCAGAAGCACATTCCTGTAAAGCTTAGAGAGGATCTCAAGTTAAATACTGTTGAAGTAATATGGCTACAGGTTCATCTGCCTCACCTAAAGCCCATTCTTGTGGGAAGCTACTTGTCACGATCGTCGTCAAGGAAATGACCGGACCAAGGTGCAAGTGGTAAGTGTACATTCTTTTATTTTAAATGTCGCCAACAAAACAATAAACAACAAAACGAACGTGAAGCTCTGTAAGGCTATACATGCCACTAACAAAGACAACAACCCACAAATGAGAAAGGGAAAAAAGGCTGCCTAAGTATGACTCCCAATCAGAGACAACGATAGACAGCTGTCCCTGATTGAGAATCATACCCGGCCAATAACAAAGAACCAGAAAGCATAGACTTTCCCACCCGAGTCACATCCTGACCAAACAAACAGAGAATAAAAGGATCTCTACGGTCAGGGCGTGACAGTACCCCCCCCAAATGTGCGGACTACAGCAGCAAAGCTGCCACTATAGGGGAGGGTCCGGGTGGGCATCTATCTTGGTGGCGGCTCCGGTGCGGGACGCAGACCCCGCTCCACCTCTGGCTCCCCCCACTTTGGTGGCGCCTCTGGTGCGGGGACCCTCGTCTCCGCAGGCCCCGGACGGGGGGCCCTCTCCGCAGGCCCCGGACGGGGGGCCCTCTCCGCAGGCCCCGGATGGGGGGCCCTCTCCGCAGGCCCCGGACGGGGGGACCCTCTCCGCAGGCCCCGGACGGGGGGACCTCGCTGGAGGCTCCTTGCCATGGATCGTCACTACAGGCTTCGTGCCATGGATCATGACTGGCGGCTCTGGGCCATGGATCATCACTGGAGGCTTCGTGTCACGGATCATCACTACAGGCTCCGGGCCATGTATCATCACTGGAGGCTTCATGCCATGGATCATCATTACAGGCTCCGGGCCATGGATCATCACAGGCTCCGGGCCATGGATCATCACTACAGGCTCCGGGCCATGGATCATCACAACAGGCTCCGGGCCATGGATCATCACTACAGGCTCCGGGCCATGGATCATCACTACAGGCCCGGACCATGGATCATCACTACAGGCTTCGGGAGCATGGAACAGGTCTCACCGGACTGAGGAGCGTACTGGAAGCCTGGTCGTCACTGACAGGGCTTACCAGGCTGGTGAGACATCACTGGAGCCCTGGTACATGGAACCGGAACAGGTCTCACCGGACTGGGGAGATGCACTGGAAGCCTGGTGCATGGAGCAGGCACAGGATACACTGGGCCGTGGAGGCGCACTGGAGGTCTCAAGCTTAGAGCTGGCACAACCCGTCCTGGCTGGATGGTTACTTTCACCCGGCAAATGCGGGGCGCTAGCAGAGGACGCACTGGGCTGTGCAGACGCACCGGAGACACAGTGCGCAGAGCCGACGCAGGATATCCTGGGCTGAAGAGTGCTGAGCCGGCACCATCCGTCCTGGCTGGAGGCCTACTCTAGCCCAGCCAATGCAAGGAGCTGGAATATAGCGCACCGGGCTGTGACTGTGCACTGGAGACATGGTGTGCATCACCGCATAACATGGTGCCCGACCAGTCACACGCTCCCCACGGTAAACACGGGGAGTTGGATCAGGTCTAAACCCTGACTCTGCCAATCCCCCCATGTGCCCACCCCCAAATGTTTTTGGGGAGCTGCCGCTTGGGCTTCCGTGCTAGCTGTGACCCCTTGTAAAATTGCTCCCTCCTTGCTGCCTCCGTCTGCTGCCATGAGAGGCGATCCCTCCCAGCCAGGATCTCCTCCCACGTCCAGGATCCTTTCCCATTCAAAATGTCCTCCCACGTCCATTCCTCCTGACCACGCTGCTTGGTCTTTTTGTGGCGGGTAGTTCTGTCACGATCGTCGTCAAGGAAATGACCGGACCAAGGTGCAGTGTGGTAAGCGTACATTATTTGATTATTATTTGATGACCAAACAAACATAGAGAATAAAAGGATCTTTACGGTCAGGGCGTGACACTGCTGTAGACCACCAAGTGTTAAAAGTCAGTATCTGCATAATATGTGTGAAATGCTTGTATGTGATATCAACAGAGAGGTATATGTTAAACATTGACTGGCTTTCATCAAGCTGCCCACTCAAGAAAAAAGCTTCAAACCATCACCAACACCTGCAACTTGGTTCCGGTTATCAATCAAACAAACAAGGTAGTTACAAAGGAATAAAATCATCAACATGTATTGATCACATCTTTACTAATGCTGCAGAAATTTGCTTTAAAGCAGTATCCAAATCCATCGAATATAGTGATGACAATATAGTAGCCATATCTAGGAAACCAAAGTTCCAAAGGCTGGGCCTAATATAATGTGTAAGAGGTCATACAATACGTTTAGTAGTGATTCCTATGTTGATGATGTAAATAATATTTGCTGGTCTTTGGTGTGTAATGAGGAGCAACCAGACACTGCACTTGACATAGTTATGAAATTGCATATTCAAGTTATTAATAAGCATGCACCCATTAAGAAAATGACTGTAAAAACTGTTAAATCCCAGTGGATTGATGCGGAATTGAAAATGTGAGGTTGAGGCAAAAGGAATGACAAATAAGTCTGCCTAAACAACCGATTGACAAACCTACTGCAAATTGAAAAATGTGACTAAAATTAATAAAAAGAAGAAATTATACTATGAAACAAAGATAAGTGATATAAAGAATGATAGTAAAATGCTTTGGGTTCACCTGAGTGGTGCAGCGGTTTAAGGCACTGCATTTCAGTGCTAGAGGTGTCACTACAGACCCTGGTTCAAATCCAGGCTGTATCACCACCAGCTGTGATTGAGAGTCACATAGGGTGGTGTGCAATTGACCCAGCCTTGTTAGGGTTTGGCTGGGGTAGGCTGTCATTGTAGGTAAGAATTTGTTCTTAAAACTTCTTGACGCTACCAATCCCTGTAGCGGGATAATTTTCGTCTGCAACCACAGAATAGCGTATCGCAACAGTCAAATAATATTACTAGAAAATATTCATATTCATGAAATCACAAGTGAAATATTTTGAAACACAGTTTAGCCTTTTGTTAATCACCCTGTTGTCTCAGATTCTGAAATTATGCTTTACAGCGAAATCAATCCAAGCGTTTGTGTAAGTTTATCGATAGCCTAGCATAGCATTATGTACACTTAGCATCAGGAATCTTGGTCACGAAAATCAGAAAAACAATTAAATTAACTGTTTACCTTTGATGATCTTCGGATGTTTTCACTCACGAGACTCCCAGTTACGCAGAAAATGTTCCTTTTGTTCCATAAAGATTATTTTAATACCCAAAATACCGACGTTTGTTTGTCGCATTATGTTCAGAAATCCACAGGAAAGAGCGCTTTCAAATAGTCTTCATAATGTCCACAGAAACATGTCAAAGTTTTTTATAATCATTCCTCAGGCAGTTTTTAAAATATATATTCGATAATATATCAAAACGAGTGTGCCGCTTCACTCAATTGCGCACCATCTCACTCTGAGAGCCCCCACCTCTCCACTTATGCAATGTGATCCTTCACGCTCATTTTTCAAAATAAAAGCCTGAAACTATGTCTAAAGACTTGACACCTTAGGGAAGCCACAGAAAAAGGAATCTGGTTGATATCCCTTTAAATGGAGAACAGGCACGCATAGGAACACAGGTTTCAAAATAAGAGGCTTCCTGATTGTATTATCCTCAGGCTTTTCGCCTGCGATATCAGTTCTGTAATATCAGTTCTGTTATACCCACAGACAATATTTTTACAGTTTTGGAAACTTTAGAGTGTTTTCTATCCTAATCTTGCAATTATATGCATATTCTAGCATCTGGTCATGAGAAATAGGCCGTTTACATTGGGAACGTTATTTTTCCAAACATAAAAATAGTGCCCCCTAGCTTCAAGAGTTAACTGACTTGCCTAGTTAAATGAAAGATAAGTATTGTAGTTTTGAATTACGTAAAGTGAGTGTGGGAGGGGTTAAAAAATGATTGTTGTCGATCAACAATGACAAGCCACCGGTGTCTAAGCCTACTAGAAAGTGTGTGCCCTCAGGCCTGGAGCGAAGCAAAAGTCATTCCGCTACCTAAGAATACTAAAGCTCCTTTTACTGGCTCAAATAGCCGACCAATCAGCCTGTTACCAACTCTTTGTAAACTTTTGGAAAAAATTGTGTTTGACCAGATGTAATGCTATTTTACAGTAAACATATTGACAGACTTTCAGCACACTTATGGGGAAAGACATTCAACAACCATGGCACTTATACAAATGTCTGATGATTGGCTGAGAGAAGTTGATTATAAAAAGATTGTGGTAGCTGTTTTGTTAGACTTCAGTGTGGCTTTTGACATTATTGATCATGCTGGTGGAAAAACGTGTGTTATGGCTTTACCCCCTGCTATATTGTGGATAAAGAGTTACCTGTCTAACAGAACACAGAGGGTGTTCTTTAATGGAAGCCTCTCCAACATGATCCAGGTAGAATAAGGAATTCCCCAGGGCAGCTGTCTAGGCCCTTACATTTTTCAACCTTTACCAATGATATGCCACACTGGCTTTGAGTAAAGTATGCGGATGACTCAACACTATGCAGAAAATTGCATTTTATCAATGGCAATTTGAATGCACAGGGATACCGTGACGAGTTACCGAGGACCATTGTCATGCCGTCATCACCTAATGTTTCAGCATGATAATGCACAGCCCCATGTCACAAGGATCTGTACACAATTCCTGCAAGCTGAAAATGTCCCTGTTCTTCCATTGCATGCATACTCAGACATGTCACCCAACGGCCTCAAACTCTATGCGAAAGGAGATGTGTCGCGCCACTGCATGAGGCAAATAGTGGTCACATCAGATACTGACTGGTTTTCTGATCCAAGGTATCTGTAACCAACAGATATGTATTCCCAGTCATGTGAAATCAATAGATTAGGGCCTAATGAATTTAGTTCAATTTACTGATTTCCTCATAACGCAGTAACTCAGTAAAATCTTTACAATTGTTGCATGTTGCGTGTATATTTTTGTTCTGTGCATAGCAGGGCCATAATACTATCTTGTCCTGTTTTAACAGAAAGTAACCATGGTCCTTAGTGTGCTCAGTTGGTAGAGCACAGTGCTTGTGATGCCTGAGTTGTGGGTTCAATTCCCATGGGTGACAAGTGCAATTGTTTTTGTTTTAATTATGTAAATGTAGGCACTCACTACTGTAAGTTGCTCTGGATAAGAGCGTCTACTAAAATGTAAACGAGACACCTGCATATAAATCAAATTTTATTTGCCACATACACATGGTTAGCAGATGTTAATGCGAGTGTAGCGAAATGCTTGTGCTTCTAGTTCCGACAATGCAGTAATAACCAACAATTCCAAAACTACTACCTTATACACACAAGTGTAAAGGGATAAAGAATATGTACATAAAGATATATGAATGAGTGATGGTGCAGAACGGCATAGGCAAGATGCAGTAGATGGTATCGAGTACAGTATATACATATGAGAGGAGTATGTAAACAAAGTGGCATAGTTTAAAGTGGCTAGTGATACATGTATTACATAAAGATGCAGTATATACGTATACATATGAGAAATAATGTAGGGTATGTATACATTATATTAAGTAGCATTGTTTAAAGTGGCTAGTGATATATTTTACATCAATTCCTATTATTAAAGTGGTTGGAGTTGAGTCAGTGTGTTGGCAGCACCCACTCAATGTTAGTGGTGGCTGTTTAACAGTCTGATGGCCTTGAGATAGAAGCTGTTTTTCAGTCTCTCGGTCCCAGCTTTGATGCACCTGTACTGATCTCGCCTTCTGGATGATAGCGGGGTGAACAGGCAGTGGCTCGGGTGGTTATTGTCCTTGATGAACTTTATGGCCTTCCTG
The DNA here is from genome assembly GCF_018296145.1 of Oncorhynchus tshawytscha. Classification (NCBI taxonomy): domain Eukaryota; kingdom Metazoa; phylum Chordata; class Actinopteri; order Salmoniformes; family Salmonidae; genus Oncorhynchus; species Oncorhynchus tshawytscha. The sequence goes on from NC_056443.1 coordinate 13,656,228, forward strand.
TGACATCGGGTGGTGTAGGTGTTCTGGAAGGCAGGTAGTTTGCCCCGGGTGATGCGTTGTACAAACCTCACAACCCTCTGGAGAGCCTTACGGTTGTGGGGGCGGAGCAGTTGCCGTACCAGGCGGTGATACAGCCCGACAGGATGCTCTCGATTGTGCATCTGTAGAAGTTTGTGAGTGCTTTTGGTGACAAGCCGAATTTCTTCAGCCTCCTGAGGTTGAAGAGGCGCTGCTCCGCCTTCTTCACGATGCGGTCTGTGTGGGTGAACCAATTCAGTTTGTCTGTGATGTGTACGCCGAGGAACTTAAAACTTACTACCCTCTCCACTACTGTTCCATCGATGTGGATAGGGGGGTGTTCCCTCTGCTGTTTCCTGAAGTCCACAATCATCTCCTTAGTTTTGTTGACGTTGAGTGTGAGGTTATTTTCCTGACACCACACTCCGAGGGCCCTCACCTCCTCCCTGTAGGCCGTCTCATCATTGTTGGTAATCAAGCCTACCACTGTTGTGTCGTCCGCAAACTTGATGATTGAGTTGGAGGCGTGCGTGGCCACGCAGTCGTGGGTGAACAGGGAGTACAGGAGAGGGCTCAGAACGCACCCTTGTGGGGCCCCAGTGTTAAGGATCAGCGGGGTGGAGATGTTACCTACCCTCACCACCTGGGGGCGGCCCGTCAGGAAGTCCAATACCCAGTTGCACAGGGCGGGGTCGAGACCCAGGGTCTCGAGCTTGATGACGAGTTCAGGGTACTATGGTGTTAAATGCTGAGCTGTAGTTGATGAACAGCATTCTCACATAGGTAATTCTCTTGTCCAGATGGGTTAGGGCAGTGTGGTTGAGATTGCATCGTCTGTGGACCTATTTCGACGGTAAGCAAATTGGAGTGGGTCTAGGGTGTCAGGTACGGTGGAGATATGGTCCTTGACTAGTCTCTCAAAGCACTTCATGATGACGGAAGTGAGTGCTACGGGGCGGTAGTCGTTTAGCTCAGTTACTTAGCTTTCTTGGGAACAGGAACAATGGTGGCCCTCTTGAAGCATGTGGGAACAGCAGACTGGTATAGGGATTGATTGAATATGTCCGTAAACACACCAGCCAGCTGGTCTGCGCATGCTCTGAGGGCGCGGCTGGGGATGCCGTCTGGGCCTGCAGCCTTGCGAGGGTTAACACGTTTAAATGTTTTACTCACCTCGGCTGCAGTGAAGGAGAGTCCGCATGTTTTGGTTGCGGGCCGTGTCAGTGGCACCGTATTGTCCTCAAAGTGGGCAAAAAAGTTATTTAGTCTGCCTGGGAGTAAGACATCCTGGTCCGTGACTTGGCTGGTTTTCTTTTTGTAATCCGTGAATGACTGTAGACCCTGCCACATACCTCTTGTGTCTGAGCCGTTGAATTGCGATTCTACTTTGTCTCTATACTGACGCTTAGCTTGTTTGATTGCCTTGCGGAGGGAATAGCTACACTGTTTGTATTCGGTCATGTTTCCGGTCACCTTGCCCTGATTAAAAGCAGTGGTTCGTGCTTTCAGTTTCACGCGAATGCTGCCATCAATCCACGGTTTCTGGTTTGGGAATGTTTTAATCGTTGCTATGCGAACGACATCTTCAACGCACGTTCTAATGAACTCGCTCACCGAATCAGCGTATTCGTCAATGTTGTTGTTTGACGCAATACGAAACATATCCCAGTCCACTTGATGGAAGCAGTCTTGGAGCGTGGAATCAGATTGGTCGGACCAGCGTTGAACAGACCTCAGCGCGGGAGCTTCTTGTTTAGTCATCAGGATCGAGATTAGGCGAATCTGGTATGCTAAAATCTGGTATGCTGGTATACTACAACCAAATTACCTTTCATTTAGGTCAAGAGTCAGTACAGTAACCTTACTTACCCCCTTCATCTCTTAGCTCCACCTAAGAAAAAAGTATGTGTAGCCTAGTACTACAAACACAAACATGTTGGCTCCTACAAGACCATGACAAAAACAGGTATACACAAGCAAGGAAGTGGTTGTGAATATTTCCCGTCACACCATTGGCATTCTGAGAACAATGGATGGATGAATGCATGCTTTATGCAGTAAATACCATTTGCATTAGGCCAACTTTGTATAAGAATATAGCTTAACCTAGGTTACTGTACTGTATGTAAGTTATTGTAACCAGAAATCCACCCTAATGCCCAACTCTAAGTGGGTGGGCAGTTAGTTTGGCCAGTAACCAAAATGTCACTGTTTTGAATTAACTGAGCCGACAAGATGAAACATCTGTCGATGTGCACTTATTTGCCCCAGTGGCGCTGTACTACTATGGCTGACCCTGTAAAACAACACATTTCACTGCACCTATCTGGTGTATGTGACAATAAACACCCTAAGCAGAACTGATACTTTTTAGTGTATTAGGTGGCGAATTATACAATGCAGAACACAGGAATACATTTTAAAAAGAAAGAAAATACAAACAATTAAGTTCCTCATTTTTGCCATTTCTACTTTCCAGAATTTAACTCAACTAATGTTGAATTTTATAATTCAACACGACACTAAAGACAAATGTTGATCTAAATCGATCAGAATGAGGTTAAAAGCATGCAGTTTTTAATTCCTTCGTCCTAACAGTATATCCTGAGTAGGCTATTATAACAATTTTACAGAACAACAAGAGAGAGAGTTTATACCTCAACGATGACTGTCCAATCCATATGGTTGCAAAGCGTGCTGAACACAACTGTCAGTGGTGAAATCGGTGGGGGCAGGTGCCTATAGTCCCTTTGATACCAGCAAGCCTGTGCTGTCCACCACTGACTCTGTCAAAATCATCACACACCCTTTCGAAAATGATGCAGTAATACAGATCCGGAGAAGCACCCACCTCCTGACACACCGAAGGTTTCAGCGAATAGGAAATCAGAGGTCTCAGTGGGAAAGACGCCTGTTCCACGCAGTTGAGATTTCCATTCGATTAAAAGCCTCTTGTTAAACCACAATGATAATTGAGATTTGAGAATGCCTGCTGGCCAGGTTCACAGAGTCATGTCAAAGCTTTTCATTAATCCTACAGTTTCATTAACTTAACTTTCCACAGAAAGACTCCTTCACCCACTACTAATTACATTGCAAAACACTGTCCAATATGCAATTGAAAATAAAATACAATAGGGAATTTGTCTTGTTCAATTTAAAAGCACAATGACAGCCACATACAACACATGATAGAAAATGAAAGAGGAGTCAGTGTATGTTTGAATGTGAAGTGTCTGTATGACATTTACAAATGTTCCATGAATAGGCCAACATGTTTGTAGACGGTCATTCATTCACTGTCAACTCTGGCAGTCAGTCAATCTCGAAATAAGCTTTAAAGAAAAAAAAGACAGAACCACTGAGATGTGGACATAAACTAAATATATAATCTCCACAATGGCAAGACTACTGTACTATAAGTGAACAGGAGCAGACAGTAGGCTAAAGTGACTGTCCACTTTTGAACTTTCAACCATTGCTTGTTGGTCTAGTCTGGTCATTCCAAAAATGCACCCAAAGTTTGCTTCCTGACCATATCATTGGATGGCTCTTTTAGGCTGCAATGGCTGAATTTACTTTCATATTTACTGCTATATATCTCTACAAATGTATTTTCATTCAGTCTCTAAAATCATTACGGAAGAAAAACTTGCCTGCCTGCAGAACATACAATGATCTATAGCACCACCTAGTGTTGTTACCTGATTAATAGCCTTGCAGCTACGCAAGTCATTGACATTGTCAATTAACTGATCGCCCCGTGATCTCATTTCCTTCACATTTTATAAATAAATAGAGTTAAAATAGTTAATGGGGTGCTGCTGGAGATGGTGTGTCTTTGCACAGAAAATGCAGTCTTCATGTACCCCTCGGCCATGTTTCCTTCTGTCTGTCTGGGACTGTGTGCCTGTGCAAGCCGACAGTCGTAAATTCTGGAGTAGTGACATGGGCCCTCAGTCACAGATGCCCATCTGCCTTATACACTGGCTAATGGCTCTCTGGGCTGGCTGTGTGTATATTTTATTTACAATAAAAGCTATAAATACCATGGCATCTGGCTGAGAAGAGAGTGAGGACAGAAACCCTGTAGATTTCAAACAGCTAACTCAAGTCCCTGCAACTTTCAACACAACGTTACTAAATGTTGGTCTCGTTAAACATTTTAATCCTGACATGTATTCTTCTTTATGCATTGATTGGGCCATCCTCCCAGCAGATGTTTCAGTCTTCATGTCCAGAATAAAAAATGGCCACACAGTATTTCTAGGAACATGCATAACTATATATTTTCAATTCTTGACCAACCAAAAGGAGTCGACACACGTGACTAAGACTACTCACTTTTTATTATGACTTTTAGTACAGAATGCATTATTACAAAATTGAAGGTTGATAAACAATAGGCCTATTTCCAAATTCCAAGATATAAAGCAGATGTTGTGCAGTAGTACCAAGGCAAAGATTTGAGATAGCTTACCTTCTTTACTTTGCGCTCCACTTAAAAACAGCACAGTAAACGGTGAGCTCCATTGTGGCCATGCTTGTAATGTTGTGTTGCTGCCCTTCAGGGAAGGCAGTAGGTTGTACAGTTAACTCCTGATGGGGCAAAATCACAACCCTGAAACCACACAACCTACTACCTCACCCTGTGTGAACACCATGAACCACGACCGGGCACAGTCCGGTTGACCAGTTGGTTAGAGATGGAGTCCAACCAGAAAATGTGAATTAACCTGAAGTGAAACCTAATTTCCTGTTCAAATATAAAATGATGTAAGAATATTGTAAGAATGGTAATAATGTAGGCATGAAAGGTACATTTTCATTGCAGCTTTTGCCGAGGGTTCTTCATGTGGCGAGTCTGTGATGATATTACAGCCACTTCAGGAAAGACAGTATGTTGTATAGTCATCTGACAGCTTGGGAGTGACCCTAAAACTATACAACCTACTACCTCACACCAAAGGACAGTTGGTTTGTCTCTGACGAAAAGTCTGAGTGGTCCTCATGTGAGAGCTCAGACATGAAAAGGTGACTAGCATGCACACGCGTGCAATGTGTCAACATCATATTTTGCCTCCTGTTCCTCCTTGACTCATCTCAGGTTCACACCATCTGTTAAAACCCAAAAGAGGAGAGTGTGTTAACAACAGCTACTTGAGTGCACAGCTAGGCGTCCACCTGCTGTGTTGTTGTCTTGCTACATTATTAACCAGGCCCTTGATTATAGTTTAGCCAGGCAGTCCACACCAGACCAGGGTCAGATATCTCTGTTCCACACAGCTTAGTTACTCAAGCCTCACATGTTGGCACATTTAATACAGTTAACATTAGATGTTGTTGATTTTTTCATAGGATGACATATAATTACATATTAGAGCTATGAGGATCTCTGTTTTTCTTATGTTGTCACTGTGAAGCCGAAAAGCAAGTGTGTTACTGCCAAGACTCAAATCAAGAGTTGTCTATATTATAAAGTTTACAAAAAAGGTAACAGTGACAAATCAAGGCCATATTAGAGAATTACTTTAGGAGACTATCAAGTGACTCAAGTAGGGAGGTATTAAATCTGGTGGTGGTTTAGTGTTGGGGGTGTGGAGAGGGTGAGACGAGAGGTCAAAGGTTGTGGTTAACGCTGGGAGTTTTCTCTGTGACATAGACTGTGGGCAGCACTGTGGTTTACCTCAGAATGGGGGAGACGGAGGAGTCACAACCACAAAGGCGAGTCACAGGCATCAGGAGGAGTGAGATTGATGCACAGTCGAGACTTACACACACACACATCAGCTTGTAGCTATTTTATAGGAGTACAGGGATCACAAATGCCACTCAAATCCAGTACTCCCTGTCCATCAATCTCTGAGGATAGTTAAAAAAAAATACAAATGGAATCACTTGAATAAGTGATTGATGTGTTGCTGAAACAATTCCAATGTCGCGGATCTGTCTCTTTGTCAAGTAAACCGTGGCCCCTTTTACACAGGGGTGGGGTGAAACAGTGTTGCTTGTAGTTTAATTATTTGTGTCAATGTATCTTAACAATATGTATCAATGTACACGGAGTGTACAAAACATTAATAACAGCTGCTCTTTCCATGACAAGCACTGACCAGGTGAATCCAGGTGAAAGGTATGATCCCTTATTGATGTAATTTGTTAATTCCACATCAATCAGTGTGGATGAAGGGGAGGAGTCAGGTTAAAGAAGGATTTTTAAGCCTTGAGACAATTGAGACAGATTGTGTATATCTGTCATTCAGAGGGTGACTGGGCAAGACAAAATATTTAAGTGCCTTTGAATGGGGTATGGTAGTAGGTGCCAGGCGCACCAGTTTGTGTTAAGAACTTCAGTGCTGTTGAGTTTAATACATAATTCTTCGGGGTGCAGAATGGCAGGCCATTTTAGTGGAAATGTTTTGAACATGTGACACTAATATGGAATGGCTGGAGTTCAAACCTGGGTCTCCAGCATGCCAAAAGACTGCGTTAGCCCACTGAGGTAAAGGCTGGACATTCACTAAGGGAGCTAACACAAGTCTACAGGTCTCAGGCAAGGTTACTCATCACAAAAGCAAGATTCTAGAACTAGCCAAGTCAATCTGCTGTATATTACAAAACAGCCAACAGGTGGCGGTTTTACTGGAGCCGTAGGCCTTGTGGGTCTATTGAGTGCGGTCTGCAGTGCACCCACTGACAATAGGGACTTTGTGTAGTTTAGGGTGCCAACCCACTGTGGTGCACTGTCTACTGTTTCTCAGGGAGCCAACCGCAGTCCGCTCTCTCTTCATCTTCATCTGACCTTTGAGGTACTGGATTTACTTTGGCAGATTCAGTGTATGAGCCACTTCTACTGTACAGATCACTAACATTACTGTAACCACTGTCTACTAGCTGAGATTTTGTCTCTCATACTGTGAATGCGAGGGTGCATTCAAAACAAACAACTGCACCATAAACATTTGACTAACTTTGTGTAACTGCAGGCTACGGATAAAACGAGGCGAGATGCTTTTCTTTTCAGGCTAAACCAAGGAGCTACATAGTGCCATTGATTTTACTTAGTGTACAATGAAAAGCAAACCAAATGATAAACTGTACATTAATAAGCTAAACCAAATTATAAACTGTACATCAATAAGCTTAAGAACCAAGAAAATGCTATTTAAATTAAACATAATTTCACCTATAATCCAGGGTCTGTTCCGTCTCTACACATCACCCCCAGATCCAATCAACCTACAAAAATAAAACGACAAAATTAAACGACTTACAGTCTTCTAAAAGTCTGAAAGTACAATAACGCTTGTCAAGCAAACCAAACACAGAAACAAATGCTTACAGCAATGTAACAAATAGAACTTGGCACAGAAATTCAACAAAATAAGAGCAACATAGGTCAAATACAGAGAACCTATTGCTGTTTGATTTAGTAAAACAACTGGTATACAGTTTGTATATAGTTTGTCTGCCGAGTGCAAGTTCACTTTATGTTGACTGGTACAGCAGCACTTCCAGGCCTATGCTTTCCCCAAACCTCTGCTCAAATATATAATTAGGACTGAATTCCCATATGCTGAAGTGATCAGGCCTCGGAATACTGTACCAAAATTGACTACAGTATATCAAGACAGTTACTGGCCCGAGTGGCATCAAATGCTAGTGGGTGCACAAAGTAAACGCTCTCGTCTCTCTGTCCAGAAAATAACTTTCTGTATTGAGCATTGCTATTTTGGCCCACATACTGAAGTTTGCAGATCGTATGGGTTATTACTATAAATGTCTATTTAAAACTTGAATAAAAATATGTCTGTTATTCTGTCTTTCCTCTGGGTGTATCCTGATTTATGTCCTCATTTTCTTATCTATGATCTTCATAACTGAGGTTATTTCTAATCATAAAGAGTCATGTATTATGACTGAAATAACAGGGCAAAACTTGTATTAGATCACTATAGCAGTAAACCACAAAACAAATCTATATAGAGGAATAGAAGTCAACATAATGTCTTTAAACAAACCAGAAACACATGATTTAAATTAAATATAATGAGGTAATATAATTTGCCAAACTAACACACTAAAGTTGTTTTTATATTCCACCTGTTCAAACTAGAATGTCTAAATGTTATTAAAATTGTTACGGCTGTGTACGGGAGGCAAAGTCAGGTGCAGGAGAGCAGAGTAGATTTAACAGGCGCACTTTTATTCCGGTCAAGAAATAGGCACAAAATGACATTGAAGTGCCCAAAAGAAAACACGGAACATGTACAAAAGTATAGCGCGTGAACATCTCACATAACAATAAACAATTACACACAAAGACATGGAGGGGAACAAACACAGACACGCACCTGAAATAATGTGTAAAGTATGTAGTTTGTTTATAACAAGTCGATGCTAAACTACAGTTGAATTCGGAAGTTTACATACACCTTAGCCATTTAAACTCAGTTTTTCACAATTTCTGACATTTAATCCTGGTAAAAATTACCTGTCTTAGGTCAGATAGGATCCCCACTTTATTTTAAAAGAATGTGAAATGTCAGAATAATAGTAGAGAGAATGATGAAAGAAATAATAGCTGAAATATGTCACATTCCCAGTGGGTCAGAAGTTCAGTCACACCCAATTAGTATTTGGTAGCATTGTCTTTAAATTGTTTAACTTGGGTCAAACGTTTCGGTTAGCCCTCCAAAAGCTTCCCACAATAAGTTGGGTGAATCTTGGCCCATTACTCCTGACAGAGCTGGTGTAACTGAGTCAGGTTTGTAGGCCTCCCTGCTCACGCACGCTTTTTCAGTTCTGCCCACAAATGTTCTATATGTTTGAGGTCAGCGTTTTGTGATGGCCACTCCAATACCTTGACTTTATTGATCTTAAGCCATTTTGCCACAACTTTGGAAGTATGCTTGGGGTCATTGTCCATTTGGAAGACCCATTTGCGACCAAGCTTTAACTTCCTGACTGGTGTCTTGAGATGTTGCTTCAATATATCCACATAATCTTCCTACCTCATGATGCCATCTATTTTGTGAAGTGCACCAGTCCCTCCTGCAGCAAAGCACCCCCACAACATGATGCTGACACCCCATGCTTCACGATTGGGATGGTGTTCTTCGGCTTGCAAGCCTCCCCCTTTTTCCTCCAAACATAACAATGGTCATTATGGCCAAATAGTTATATTTTTGTTTCATTAGACCAGAGGACATTTCTCCAAAAAGTACGAGTTTGTCCCCATGTGCAGTTGCAAATGGCTTTTTTATGGCGGTTTTGGAAGAGTGGCTTCTTCCTTGCTTAGCGGCCTTTCAGGTTAGGTCGATATATGACTTGTTTTACTGTGGATGTAGATACCTTTGAGTCCGTTTCCTCCAGCATCTTCACAAGGTCCTTTGCTGTTGTCCTGGGATTGATTTACGCTTCTCGCACCAAATTATGTTCATCTCAAGGAGGCAGAATGCGGCTCCTTCCTGAGCTGTATGACGGCTGCGTGGTCCCATGGTGTTTATACTTGTGTACTATTGTTTGTACAGATGAATGGGGTACCTTCAGGCATTTGGAAATTGCTCCCAAGGATGAACAAGACTTGTGGAGGTCTAAACTTTATTTTCTGAGGTCTTGGCTGATTTATTTAGATTTTCCCATGATGTCAAGCAAAGACGCACTGAGTTTGAAGGTAGGCCTTGAAATACATCCACAGGTACACCTCCAATTGACTCAAATTATGTCAGTTAGCCTATCAGAAGCTTCTAAAGCCATGACATAATTTTCTGGAATTTTCCAAGCTGTTTAAAGGCACAGTCAACTTATTGTATGTAAACTTCTGACCCACTGAAATTGTGATACAGTGAATTATAAGTGAAATAATCTGTCTCTAAACAATTGTTGGAAAAATTACTTGTGTCATGCACAAAGTAGACGTCCTAACAGACTTGCCAAAATTATAGTTTGTTAACAACAAATTTGTGGAGTGGTTGAAAAACTAGTTTTAATGACTCCAACCTAAGTGTATGTAAACTTCCGACTTCAACAGTATGTGAGAGTAAGTAAACATAAAGAATGTGCAACGGCTAACACTTCAAAATTATAACATTATAAAACGAATACAAATTTTATTGCTCAATTGAAGAAATTATATTTACTTCCAAAATTTCATGCAAAAGTAAATGTGTTTTAAAGTACTAATTAAAGTTCGGACATGTTTATACCAATGTAATAATGGCAAAAACTGTAAGTGCAATACTTTTTGTCATTTTGATCAAAACGGTATAATTGATAAGACATTTTGTCATGCAAACCCCCATAATTAAATAACTGTGAATAATGTAAACATTGATGTAAATAAAATTGACTTAATATTGATGCAGAAATTGACTTTCCTATTATTATTGGCTCGTTCTTCACACACACACACACACACACACACACACACACACACACACACACACACACACACACACAGTCTTTGGACTTCAATAAGCTGTTAGATTTTCCCACAAACCCAAGTGTAGACAGATCTTTTGTTTCAATGCTTCATTTAGATTCCCTCCACAAAACCAGCTTTATTACAATTTATTTGTCCCTCTCCACCTCCCCCTGTCCCTCTGTCTCACACACACGTGCGCACAAACACTTGCAATCACATCCTCGCAATCACATCTTTAAAAATGGTCTGAATGCAATTTAGCCTGGTCTACATTTCTTTCTGTTCTGTCTCATCAATCAATATTCACACAAATGCAGTGGTGTCGCAATTATCTCTGTCAATATGATTATTAACCTAACCAAACATATGGGTCGAAAATCATAATATGGTAATTAAGTGTCTCTTCTCACACATTTTTCACATTCTGAGTGTGTAGAGTGTGTTTATATGTTTGAGTGTGATCGCATGTATGTGTATAAGTGTCTGTGTAAATAGCGTTTAAGTTTGTGTGTAAATGTGTAATTTATTTTTCTTTTGTGTGTGTGTGTGTGTGAATGCTAAAAGGAAGGGTTTGTGCCCTCCTCTCCTTTACAGAGGCGTGGGAACTCTTCATCATTAAACCCAGGGTCCATTGTGGAGCACATGGCAGCGAGTGTGTTTAAGACAGACAGACTGTGTGCTTACACAGGCAGTCCCTTTAGCATACCCAGGAATGGGCTCAGTATCTCTGAAATGTATCCTATGTTTACATGTGCTTCAATACCACTATAAATACCCACACAAACTAACTTCGGAGTGCCGATCCACTGTGTCCTCTTTTACGATATTTCCTTTCTATAACCTGAAACTAAACCCGCTGATGAAATTAAGTAAGAAACGGTACAGTAGACGCGTGCCTAAAATCGTCTTTCTGTATTTAGGTGTTGGATGAGATGTCATTGTACCTTCACCATTACATCTATAACACCTTCTAGAATGCCAAATTCTAGAACATTCTGGAAACACATTCTGATCCTACGTTTCGGCTCGTTCCTTTCCACTAGGCCTCTAAAAGCCTGAGACAGAGGGGATGCGCCCTGTGCCTACATGTGCATATCTTCATCACCCTTCTCTAGTCCAACACACTGTCCCTTATCTTACAATAGCTACCACCTATGATAAAGTTATTAATACGTTATTCTGAGACAATGTATGATTGCATTTAATGGCATTGAAACGACACTTTACATTACAATAATAAAATAAGAGTTAGTATCTTACCGTATGAAGGATAATTTCTATTTGTTAAATGTTAATAGGCCTAAACATAATGTCTTAGTGTTCCAGTGTTATGTGGTGAAGAATAGAGTATTGGACATCTAATGTACATTGGTTCTCGTGGGTTTTATTGGTGATGACTCAGCTACCTCTAACTCAACTGCTATTGGTTAAATCAAAATACCCTCCTGCTATTGGTGAAGGTCTATCAGAATCTGCGTCAACACTGGACATACCACAACTACTATCATTGGATTTTTGGGCCTATTATATTTTCAAGCTTATACTGATATTGCAGAATTTGCTCGTCCATTTAATAGAAGAAAACATTGAAAGGTCCGTATTTTCTAAGAAATTATATAAACCAAAGTACATATAGAAATGTAGCTATATTAAATGTGTATTATATTGTTTGTCGATTAAATGTATTGAACCGATGGTTCATGAAATAAGACATGAGATATGTTCTGCCTACGTAGTTAAAATAATAATTTGAAAGTTAAATTAAACATTTGTTGGAAAATGGAAATTGACTTGCACAATATAAAAACACATTGATAACAATAATTAAACAATTGTGACTGTTCGATTATCTCCGCATTTACGGATGAAAAACAAAATAAAAACGACTAATATCTGTAAGCGCTTGAATTAAGAATTTACACGTTCTGATGGCTTTCTCTTAACTGAAAGCTACTCTGGGAGAGAGACACAGCCCTGCTACCATGCTCTGGCATTTTTCCCAAAACTAAAATCAACCACACTCAGCTCTGGTCCCTCAAACTGTCCCCCTCTTTCGACCCCAACCACTGACCATCACAAACACAGCCATGAGGGAAGCAGGAACTATACCTACATCGGAAACTATATTGGCAGTTTCTTCAGCGAAGTACAAATTGACAACATTGTTTTGGGAAGTGGTATGTTATTGTTCCTGATGTTGAGCTGTATAGTGTATTATCGAGAATTCAATCTCTGCATTGCATGAGTCTGAGATCCTTAAACTAAAACAAACTATATTAAAAGAATGTGCACTTCCATGTGTAGTTTAATCACTAAATAACGTATTCAGATAACTTATCTAAACAGACTAGTTGACCCACATTCACACAAGGAAGTACACTTAGAAATGTACCACTTACCTCAAATCGGACATATGGGTAGACACACACCAACTATGGATGCAATATCCAGGGTGTTGAAGTCCAGACAGGCCTTATTATCCACCAGGGTAGTAGATCCAGAACATAGTGTAGTTATCCTGTAGAGAGGGACAGACAGAGGGCAGCCACAGTCAGCCAGTTAGTTAGATCCAGACTCCCGGTGAGAACCAGAGATGGATGAGGGGGAGCTGTCTCCCTCCATCTCAGTGAATCATGTCTGGGCCGTCTTCCTGTCTGTCACCCCCTAGTCTGTCTGGGTCTGGGTCGATCACCGGGCTGGGCCCCGCCACAATAAGAGGCCATGTTCGTGCCTGGGATACGCATGGTCATCCCCATCTGGCAGTTAAAAAGTATTTGAATGAGGAATGTTAGCAAACAGACTAACTGCATATCGGATGAATGCTAATGGTAGCAGCTACAGCCAGTCAGCCAGTTCCGTCTCTGCTTTGGGATGGTTGGACCGGGAATGTGAATAATTTAACAGCAACCAAAAAGGAGGACCTCTTCCCTTTTTACCCACCACCCCTCCTTCAGAGTCCGAAACTCAAGTGCCTTCAAAGACAGTGAAAGAGAGAATTCTAAATCTCTGCTCGCTCACTCACGTTCGTTTTTGCACACGTACACACCCACATGCACGTACACACACAAGCATACAATACATGATCTCTACAAATCACTTAGTGTTAACATGCAACATATTTTTTTATTTCGTTTGGATCTCAATCATTGCGATGTGTCTTTTGTTTGAAATTGGCACCTGTCCCAAAAAACCCTCCGCCACTGCTGCACTGCCCTCCTACTCTCCTTTCACAGAAGGAGAGAGGAAGGGAGAGAGAGAGAGCGGGACAGCTAGAGAGAGAAAGTTAGAAAGGATGAAAGAAAGAGGGATTGGGAGAGAAAGGGAGAGGGGAAAATAAATGGTAAGAGGAGTGAAAAAGTCTAGGAGTATGTGTGTGTCTCTTAGCAAGAAAGAAAAGAGGCAGTAAAAGAAAAGCGACGTGACAAGATACTAAGCAAACTATTGCCACCACAGACGTACAGCGGTCGCCGAAAACACCATCTTCATTTTCATCATGAAAAAGCACATTCTGATCTTCTAAAGAGGGATGACATGGCGAACAGCCAATGCCACATGCCGTGGAGTACATAAAAAACTGTAGCTACCAAAACAATTATACAAATGCAATGCGCAATATCTCCAAATAACATATACAAAATTATGGAATCTGCTGCAGGAAAAAAGTCCAAACATTTTCAAAAGGGCTACCAAACCGAAAGTCAAACGGTGGAGGCCCAAAAGCTACTTGTTGCAGGGTATTTAGTAGCTGGAATTGCTTGCAGTGCTGAGAGACAGAGGCAGAGGGTTAAACTCCCCAGAGTAGTAAAAGCCCTCCTCCTGGCACAGTCGCTCTGAAGGGGAGGATCTAGCTTTAGAAATAGCAGCAGACGAGAGAGAGATGTGATGATGAAATAGGGAGGTACCGAAGTAAGTGAGGAAGAAGCACTTTTATTACAGGTTCGACACAACGTGTGTGTGTGAGAGAGCGAGAGACACCATCAATAGTATGACCAATGATCTCCTGTAGCGCACACACACATTCGCCAATCATCATTCCAGGGTCCTACACACATCTAGTGTGTGATTTAAACACATTTACTCAATGCTACTGTAACCTCAGATGGTTAACTTCATACTAAATCTGTTTCACAACCATGCAGCTACAGTTCTGACAAAAGGCACATGTGACTGAAGCAGTGTTGAGATGGACAGTGATTTTCAACTCCCTACGCACCCCGCCTTGAGAACTTTTTTGAGTTAAAAAAAACGCTCGACCCCTACAACTATTTAGGCAGGGAGTCAAAACCCAGATAAGCCTCTGGGGTGAGACTGCTTCGCCGAGGCTGCAGGCTGGAGAAGCAGTAAAGCATTGGCTGTGATTTTATACACACACAAAGCTTAGTGCACCGTGAGATCCTCCTCACGTTCACAGTGACAATGCAGATGGCTGCACTAGTAAATATGATCTACAGTACCTAGGAGGGTAAAGGGGGGAAGAGTTATCTTTGATTTAGGGGGGCATGATAAAATGGACTCTCCTGACGATCACGTCCTACACACACACACACACACACACACACACACACAATCTCACTGAACCATAAGTGTCTATCATACAAACCATCTCTCAATCCCTTTGTAAAGAGATAGTCCTTGTTGTCGCACACAAATGTGGCCTATCATTCATGTAACATCTAAATATGTAACATTATTGCCAGTTTCCCCAAACCCTACTAAACTCTCTAGGACACACACACACACACTACTAACTTTTCCCCAGCTACTTTCTCTGGCCTGGCTGCCTGCGACCACAGAAAGGGTCATTGGAAGTTTGTGACAGATAGGCTATTTTAGAACAACTTCCTGTCTCTTTAGGCTACCGTCCCCCTTCCGCTCCCTCAAAACCAAGAGCTCCTAGAAGCTCTCCCTTCTCCCTGAAGTAGCAGGTGCACAAATGATAGAGAAAAAGTGGAGCGCTAAGCAGTTTAGTTTCTCTCCTTTTTGGTACATTAGCTGCATGAGACTAAGGACTGCATGCATTAAAATGGTGGGTGTGAATGCCATGGAAGTGGGACGGAGACAGAACACTCCAGCCCAGCACTAAAATCTGGGCTACTCTCAGCATTAACTTTGCCCATTCTGCAATGTCCTCTCTCTGCATTGACCCAGTATATATTAAAATATTAATACTGCCATATTCAGAAACACGCGTGTAATCCAGTTTACATAGGAGTTGTCGAGAAACATTAAAGGTGATGTTGATACAGTTGAAAATTCTAAATTAAACTATATTTCTCTCATATTTTCTTATCAAAAAAGCTGATGGTGCATCTACATTATAAACACGAGGTTAAACGTAGTACGTCACATCTCGCCACCTCTTTTAGCCAATCGCTACTCCTCATCACAAAAAAACGCATTATACAAAATATAAAGTACATAGATCAAATACTAAAATAAGCAAAAGTATACTCTCACTTATTCGTTTTGTTCCATTCGGACTATCAGGCCCATTTCACTACTGTAGTCTGAAGAGAGACCTCTGTTGTTTACAATTTTACATGTAGCAGGAATTCAAAAAACTTGGCAGGGCTGTTGTGGAAAGTTCATTTGAGGATACAGTTCAGTTTTGGGTAGGCTGCCAAGTCCTGACACTGTGAGCCTCTCTAAGGCCTCACCCCTCTCAGAGAGCTCTGAGCTGCCTGCGTAAGTCTGCCATTGATTAAACTCCAATATTATCAACCTCTTTATGACACCTTCTTTAGGAGTTGTATAACTGTCAGCTGTAGCAACGGAACTTTATTGATGCACTTTCATCTAGCTGTAGATTTCTAAATCAAAGCTGTATTGTGTGGTTTATCATGCACATACGTTTAAAGCAATTTAGTAAAACAATAATATTAGTTGTGTGGTTCATCATTTACATACTTTCAAAGCAATTCAGTATAACAATGACATTTGTTGTCTTTAAACAGTGCATGCTTTTTTTGTTACATTTTGGCCAGACTGAACACTAGCCTGAGATGAGGCAGTAATGTAATTCAGCATTCTGATGGAGTTACATCTTATCGGATGAGCTTTACCATCTGCCAAAGCATAATAAAATAAAGTTCCATTGTTAATAAAAAAAATGCAAATCTAGTAAGGCTATATTATCCTTTTCCACACATCTACAAATGTATATTGTTGCCCAACTATCCAGAGAGTAGGACTTGGTAACTCGTAAGGGAAAATATTTAAATCACAAAACAAAATGGCTGCTTCTTCAATCACCAGCTCAATCGCCACAGACACTCATAAGAGAACAAAACAAAAATTATTCAAAGCATAATAATGACTTCATGCAAAATAGACTCTTGGGGATTTTTACTTAATAAGTAAGTAATACATATGATATATCAATCAAAAACTTTCAGTGACAAATACAGCAGTTTTGGGTACCATATCCAAAGTTCACAAAAATAACTATGACATTGAAACACAATAAACATTTTCATTCAAAGATTATGGTGATTGGGGACTGGCTTTACCAGAACAAAAATATCTGGCTTAGCTTATCCTACTGTACTTGACAGCTACAATGTGCGTATTATTTTGCAAAGAGCAAAACTGAGCTGTAAAGCTTAAATGACATCAAAGTACTAAAACATTTTTGGGGTGGGGGGTCCCAGAGTTATTTTAGTATTTTTTATCAGCTGTAGCGTCTGGTTAACAATGAAATAAATACACTGAAGCAGCGAAATTACAAACAGTTGGAGAATGGGTGAGTTATGCTGCAGTGTACACTATGTAAGCTACCAAATACCTATAATAATAATAACAGTGTAAATAAATGGTACACTGCTTTGTGTCACATATTAATATATCAAATTCATTTGTAAGGTAAAGAAGACCATACCCTTTATTGTATACTTTTCATGACAAATGTCATGTATTCATCTCATTGACACTGCACACTGAAGAACAGGCTGAAATCGCCAACCCAATCTCCAAATAAAATCCCAACCTGTGGCGTAACTGCAGTAACAGAATTACGCCATGGTTGATGTTTTAATTACACCATGTGGTGCCATATCTTAACTGTCACTCAAACTCCGCAAAAGTTAAACTAAATATGTTTAGGCATTAATTCTGAATGGTTATGGTTAGGGTTAAGGTTGGGGATAAGGTTCAACTTAAGCTTAGGCATTCATTCCAACCACACAACCCTCGGAGCTGGTGGCTGTGGTTTAAACGTCCATCCACAGCGCCCTAGCAAGCCGCAAGTCTACTAGACGGTAATAGGCACTCACGTTGCCCGTAGTGGATGGTATAGCTTCCACATTTTGCCAGGTCCAAACGTAATCAGGTACCTGCAGAATCAGCACCTTCTGGCGTATTCCATAAGAGAATGGGCTGTGAATCGCATATATGCAGTGCAATTAATGAATAATAATTATTGAAGACTATTTCTTAGAGTGCTGTCCCTTTTTTCACCTCGTACAATGTAAGAGAGACTTTCTCTCCGCTACCCAGACAGAAGTACCGACCGCCAACCACCACCTCTACTTGGTGGTCTATTGTGAGGCCTCTCAAGCGCACTTGTCCAGACAAGTTCTCGATTACACCCCTGACCCCTGGGGTCATCCTCTGTTGCTACGGGAACAAAGGGCATGACCCCTGAGGTCAGAAGTGTTAAGCCGGGAGCTGTCCGGGCCCCATTGACAAGGTAGCATGGTGTTAGCTCAGAGAAGGTAAAGATCACTAACACAGGGGCCTAATAGGGATTAAGGGGCCGTAAGGGGCCCATCTCCTCAGGGATGTCACTCAGGGGACTAGTAACATTAGTTTCTGTTAACCTCCCTGACCTCCGGCCGCCATTTAGGGGCTAGAGCGGGGCTTTGCCAGTGCCACTGCTGATCCTATATGGTTGATATTATCAACGGTTTGCAAATTCAAGATTTGTAAAATATGAATTTAACAATTGCATTGTTTTGTGTATTGACATGTTTCCCTAATCAATTGAATTGTATTTCTATATAAAACCTCTGAAGTTACAAAACAGATTAACAGTTTACATTATTAGATGCCAAAATGTACCTCAGAGAAGAGAAAGCCATCAGAGAATACAGCCTCGATATTGGCAGGTATGCATCTAATTAAACAGTATTCTTATGGAAAATGTCATGCTATAAAGTAAATGCATTAGATTAAACAGAATTAAAATCCAAAATGTTATGATTATGAAGTGTTCAGGCATTGGTATAAAGAGCCTCAATATCAACAGGTGCAACATAGAACTGAAAACTCAAAATGGAGGACAGAGACAACATGGATACTAGTGAAGTTGCAATACACTGCAGATTGCTGATTCACCAAAACAAATTCAGGTAAGAGATCTAAAAAAGGATAGATATATATATTTTTTAAATGTACCAAAGACATGGTATCGAAGTTCAGTCATTTCTGACCACCAGTTTTCTACAGTTTCTTCATGTTTGATTAGGGATAAGGTTAACTCTGTCCATCCCGATGGAAAAGGCAAATAGTTCTAACTAACACATTAATTATATTATTTGCAATCAATTTAAAACATTTGGCTGGGGATGAATGGAAATGTTTTACATCAATATATGAACGAAAATAAACTAGAATATGACCACGTTAATATATATATATGTTGCCTTTAGTATTGCTTTTTCAAGTGGCCAAGGATGAATGAAGACATGTATCGATTTAAAGGTCAAATTATGAATTTTATTACATCTCAAGAGTGATAAGGCAGGCTTGAAAGAATTTTCACTCCTAATGTTGGTGAATCATATCAAATACAAATAATGATTAACATAAGAGTATTTCATGGATAAACATACTGTATAACTCATACAGAATGGACAAGTAAAATCGGCACCTATGGATTTAGATGGCTGATAAGCTAGAGCTAATGTAGAGAGAAAAATGATGAAATATAGCCTAAGAAGAGATGTTGTTCTACAGAAATACATTACCAAATGAAATAACATTATTTGTTCAATTGATTAGAAAATAAAAATAAAGAAATAAGATATGAATCATATTTATATTTATTAGCCAAAAGCTTTTATCAATAATGAACGTGTACTTAAAAATATCCAAAATGCTGTAGTATTTACTCAAATTTAGGTTGATACAACCTAAGGTGTTTTGGTTTCATTTAGATAGCAAAATCAAAGATCAGAAAAATCTGCATGAAATGTGAATGGTAAAACACATTCTGTAATATGAAGTGAAGTGTCTATTACAGAGTCAGACCTTTGTTGTACCAGAAGTGAAGTGCTAACTTTTAATTAACTAATGTTGCTTTTCCTAAGTGGGAAAATAAAGTCTAACATTTGTTGGTTTTGGAAAAACAACATTTTTAAGTCTGGTCATGATATTAAAAAGATACAAATATGTTGGAGGCAGATAACTATATTACCTTAAATGGCTTATTTTCGACACTAGCTTACATGAACTACCATTTAGGAACAAAAATGTATACCATATTATACGTCTTTATTTTAATGTATTTAACTATTCAGGGTTAGACATGTATTTTATAACACATTCATGTGATATACACATTGGATATAAAGAAGTTGAAGTAGTTGGAGACAAAAAAAATGGCATTAGTATGTAAATGGGTTTTGATCAAATTAATAATTCATACAAATTGTTATCACTATTTAAAGTGAAGACGAATAAACAGCATAAATAAAAAAGTATTATTTGACCGATTTTACAAAATGAACTAAAATGAAAAATTACATATCCTTTCACATAGTTATTAATTACATTATTTAATTATTTGGTTTCAAAATCTTCTAAACTGCTGTTTATTTTTTTATATGTCACTTTCAAAAACATGCAGGAGTCAACTTCTGCTCTTCTTTTTTTTACTGAACATTTCTATAGTAAATAGAAAATCTGTGAAATCTGCCCAAAATAGTTTTGCTGGTGTCAGAATACCGTATTCTATAATACTTTTAACTATTTTATCACTTTTAAGCAACACAAATCTAATATTAAATAGTTGTATTATGTTTGTTCATTACAAATTCAAATAAATAACGTTGTGTCTGTCTATTGTTTCATTTATTTGCACTTTGAAGATCAAACAATTGGTGAAAAAAATAAATGGTGAATGACTAAAAAAAGATTTTAGCAATAAGAAATAAATTATCTTGAAAGAAAACAATAGCTTGAGACTAAAACCACATACTAAAAAAGGTAAGTACAAAACGTGAAAGTTATAACTTCTGTGTAATTCAGTCTTTTCTCTTTGATAATCAAACAAGTCACCTTCAAAAACAGAAGTTTTACTTCTGTGAGAGCTCACTTGGCTGCTAAACAGAGCAAATGTTAACAAGGTAGAGGCTGGGACAGAACTGAACTGCTCTGAGCTGGAAATACAGGAAGTGTCCAGGACAGGACCGCTACACTTTAACCAGACAGACTGATCCAAACATTATTGTCCTCCTCGCAGATCTTTTCTTAGAACTCTTCTAATTAAAATAAGATGGGAAATAATCGGCCTATACTTTGAATTTAACCATGCGACCACCATATTACATTATCTTCCAGTTAGTGTTATTAGCACAAAACACTTACATTCATTTTTAAATTAGGAAAGCAAATTGTCTAGGACATAAATAAAATAAAAACTTTACCCATCACACAAAGATGTGCAGCTCTAATCCTTAGTAACGCTTCATGGAGGACCTAAGATTAAATTGCTCATTATCATGACTCCATATTTCATGTTGATACAAGGATAATCTTGTAAAATAGAAAAAAATTACAAGATGGTTTGAATAGAAATATATATTTCTATTCAAACCTATCTGAACTACCTCTGAATTACTTGTGTCAAGGTAAAACATTTGAGAGATTCATGATTGTAATACATTCATAGTATTTGGAATGTGTGATTAACCGAAAGTGATAACTAATACATTGTTAATCATAGCAGAAACAGTTATGAACTCCACACATGGGAATTATTTTAACCCACTTATATCAAATGTAACTAATTTGAACTAATCACAGTACAATCTGACAACATTCCCCCACAGCCCCATATCTTTGTTACCTATAATTCTTACTGGGCTTATATCTCTCAGTCAACCTCGATTCTCAAAAAAAGCCCCAGAAAGCAGCAATGATTTCTTCCTCTTTTAGTACATTGTGTGCAAGCCAGGCAGGCGGGTCTAGGGGAGCATGGGTCTAGGGGAGAAGTTCTCTCGGTTGTCCTTCTTAAAGACTCATCCTGTCCGTTGGTTCTGGCACGTGTCACATCACAGCTATTCCAGCACGGACAGGCCTGTGAGGAGAGGAATCGGCCCAGTCGAGCCCTCCACACCTCACACCCTCTACCTGCACTACACACCAGAACTACCCAGGGGGGCATAGAGAGACATGGGCCCTTGACTAATTTTTAAAAAAATCACATTTCTTTCCCTTCCTTCCTTCCTTCCTTGAAGTGATAACTGATCTAACACCATGACTGAATAGGTGATGACTGGATTGGTGAAAGCTAGTAACTGTATCCTAACTTGAATTTGTATCCTTACTTGAATTTATCCCACTTAACCCAACTTGTGTTAGGTCATTAATTACCTCAAGGAAGGAAGGAAGGATTTTTCAAAAAGGCCAATAGATTTAAACTCGACCCACACCCATGTTCTGGGGAAGCCAAATCTGAAGCGTAGGGCTCTAATTCATATCATAGAATGGAAACTTCTCTCCTTTGACTATATCATAGAGTGTGTACACACAGTATATTCTATGTAAATGTGGTTGATGGGGTTGAAGAGCCAGCTAAGTATTCTTCCACGGTATAGATTATAAATAAATGGGATTGTGGTAAACCATATTTGAGAGAACAATATGTCAGAACATAGTCACTTTCTATATAATTGGTTGATGATGTGTTTAACAAGAAAAAGGCAACTAAACACAATGAATGTGTTGCTCATAAAAGCGTCACCATTTCTTATCACAGCTTACCTAGCTGGTCAAGAGCATATCTCATAAAGTTAAAATAAATAAATATCCTAAAATTGAAAAATTAAAACAGTGAAAATAAGTCTGTGTAGTATATTAGTAATTTGTCTTTAATTGGATTTTAGTGAGGGATCACCCTATGGAAATCAAGCATCTCATTTCTGCCTATAAGATATTCTAATTCTTATATTTTTACTGTAGCTTGAGGCAAATTAACACGAATTAGAATGACTAAAACATTAAAAGATGGGAATAACTGATTTTATTTCTATTCCACTTCAAATCAAATTTTATTTGTCACATACACATGGTTAGCAGATGTTAATGCGAGTGTAGCGAAATGCTTGTGCTTCTAGTTCCGACAATGCAGTAATAACGAACAAGTAATCTAACTAACAATTCCAAAAAAACTGTCTTATAACAGTGTAAGGGGATAAAGAATATGTACATAAGGATATATGAATGAGTGATGGTACAGAGCAGCATAGGCAAGATACAGTAGATGATATCGAGTACAGTATATACATATGAGATAAGTATGTAAACCAAGTGGCATAGTTAAAGTGGCTAGTGATACATGTATTACATAAGGATGCAGTCGATGATATAGAGTACAGTATCAACGTATGCATATGAGATGAATAATGTAGGGTAAGTAACATTATATAAGGTAGCATTGTTTAAAGTGGCTAGTGATATATTTACATCATTTCCCATCAATTCCCATGATTAAAGTGGCTGGAGTAGAGTCAGTGTCATTGACAGTGTGTTGGCAGTAGCCACTCAATGTTAGTGGTGGCTGTTTAACAGTCTGATGGCCTTGAGATAGAAGCTGTTTTTCAGTCTCTCGGTCCCAGCTTTGATGCACCTGTACTGACCTCGCCTTCTGGGTGACAGCGGGGTGAACAGGCAGTGGCTCGGGTGGTTGATGTCCTTGATGATCTTTATGGCCTTCCTGTAGCATCGGGTGGTGTAGGTGTCCTGGAGGGCAGGTAGTTTGCCCCCGGTGATGCGTTGTGCAGACCTCACTACCCTCTGGAGAGCCTTACGGTTGAGGGCGGTGCAGTTGCCATACCAGGCGGTGATACAGCCCGCCAGGATGCTCTCGATTGTGCATCTGTAGAAGCTTGTGAGTGCTTTTGGTGACAAGCCGAATTTCTTCAGCCTCCTGAGGTTGAAGAGGCGCTGCTGCGCCTTCCTCACGATGCTGTCTGTGTGAGTGGACCAATTCAGTTTGTCTGTGATGTGTATGCCGAGGAACTTGAAACTTGCTACCCTCTCCACTACTGTTCCATCGATGTGGATGGGGGGGTGTTCCCTCTGCTGTTTCCTGAAGTCCACAATCATCTCCTTAGTTTTGTTGACGTTGAGTGTGAGGTTATTTTCCTGACACCACACTCCGAGGGCCCTCACCTCCTCCCTGTAGGCCGTCTCGTCGTTGTTGGTAATCAAGCCTACCACTGTTGTGTCGTCCGCAAACTTGATGATTGAGTTGGAGGCGTGCGTGGCCACGCAGTCGTGGGTGAACAGGGAGTACAGGAGAGGGCTCAGAACGCACCCTTGTGGGGCCCCAGTGTTGAGGATCAGCGGGGAGGAGATGTTGTTGCCTACCCTCACCACCTGGGGGCGGCCCGTCAGGAAGTCCAGTACCCAGTTGCACAGGGCGGGGTCGAGACCCAGGGTCTCGAGCTTGATGACGAGCTTGGAGGGTACTATGGTGTTGAATGCCGAGCTGTAGTCGATGAACAGCATTCTCACATAGGTATTCCTCTTGTCCAGATGGGTTAGGGCAGTGTGCAGTGTGGTTGAGATTGCATCGTCTGTGGACCTATTTGGGCGGTAAGCAAATTGGAGTGGGTCAAGGGTGTCAGGTAGGGTGGAGGTGATGTGGTCCTTGACTAGTCTCTCAAAGCACTTCATGATGACGGATGTGAGTGCTACGGGGCGGTAGTCGCTTAGCTCAGTTACCTTAGCTTTCTTGGGAACAGGAACAATGGTGGCCCTCTTGAAGCATGTGGGAACAGCAGACTGGTATAGGGATTGATTGAATATGTCCGTAAACACACCGGCCAGCTGGTCTGCGCATGCTCTGAGGGCGCGGCTGGGGATGCAGTCTGGGCCTGCAGCCTTGCGAGGGTTAACACGTTTAAATGTCTTACTCACGTCGGCTGCAGTGAAGGAGAGACCGCATGTTTCCGTTGCAGGCCGTGTCAGTGGCACTGTATTGTCCTCAAAGCGGGCAAAAAAGTTATTTAGTCTGCCTGGGAGCAAGACATCCTGGTCCGTGACTGGGCTGGGTTTCTTCCTGCAGTCCGTGATTGACTGTAGACCCTGCCACATGAATCTTGTGTCTGAGCCGTTGAATTGAGATTCTACTTTGTCTCTGTACTGGCGCTTAGCTTGTTTGATAGCCTTGCGGAGGGAATAGCTGCACTGTTTGTATTCAGTCATGTTACCAGACACCTTGCCCTGATTAAAAGCAGTGGTTCGCGCTTTCAGTTTCACACGAATGCTGCCATCAATCCACGGTTTCTGGTTAGGGAATGTTTTAATCGTTGCTATGGGAACGACATCTTCAACGCACGTTCTAATGAACTCGCACACCGAATCAGCGTATTCGTCAATGTTGTTGTCTGATGCAATACGAAACATCTCCCAGTCCACGTGATGGAAGCAGTCTTGGAGTGTGGAGTCAGCTTGGTCGGACCAGCGTTGGACAGACCTCAGCGTGGGAGCTTCTTGTTTTAGTTTCTGTCTGTAGGCAGGGATCAACAAAATGGAGTCGTGGTCAGCTTTTCCGAAAGGGGGGCGGGGCAGGGCCTTATATGCGTCGCGGAAGTTAGAGTAACAATGATCCAGGGTCTTTCCACCCCTGGTTGCGCAATCGATATGCTGATAAAATTTAGGGAGTCTTGTTTTCAGATTAGCCTTGTTAAAATCTCCAGCTACAATGAATGCAGCCTCCGGATAAATCGTTTCCAGTTTGCAGAGAGTTAAATAAAGTTCGTTCAGAGCCATCGATGTGTCTGCTTGGGGGGGGGATATATACGGCTGTGATTATAATCGAAGAGAATTCTCTTGGTAGATAATGTGGTCTACATTTGATTGTGAGGAATTCTAAATCAGGTGAACAGAAGGATTTGAGTTCCTGTATGTTTCTTTCATCACACCATGTCACGTTAGCCATAAGGCATACGCCCCCGCCCGTCTTCTTACCAGAAAGATGTTTGTTTCTGTCGGCGCGATGCGTGGAGAAACCCGCTGGCTGCACCGCTTCGGATTGCGTCTCTCCAGTTAACCATGTTTCCGTGAAGCAGAGAACGTTACAGTCTCTGATGTCCCTCTGGAATGCTACCCTTGCTCGGATTTCATCAACCTTGTTGTCAAGAGACTGGACATTGGCAAGAAGAATGCTAGGGAGTGGTGCACGATGTGCCCGTCTCCGGAGTCTGACCAGAAGACCGCTTCGTTTCCCTCTTTTTCTGAGTCGCTTTTTTTTTTTTTTTGGTCGCTGCATGTGATCCACTCGGTTACACTGGTTGTAAGGCAGAACACAGGATCCGCATCGCGAAAAACATATTCTTGGTCGTACTGATGGTGAGTTGACGCTGATCTTATATCCAGTAGTTCTTCTCGGCTGTATGTAATGAAACCTAAGATGACCTGGGGTACTAGTGTAAGAAATAACACGTAAAAAAACAAAAAACTGCATAGTTTCCTAGGAACGCGAAGCGAGGCGGCCATCTCTGTCGGCGCCGGAAGTAAAGATACTTGGTATCTATTCTACAGTATATGTGTAATGTATACATACAATGCACATGCATATAGGTGCATATGCATTTCAAATATATTTGAATATTTAAATATGTTTAATTTCTTCTGATTAAACATATTTAATACTAATCCAATTTAACCCCAAATAAAACAAGAGCCTACCTTTAGTTTTTTGTTTTGTTGTTAATTTGCTAATATGTTCAAATGTACATTTTTCTTATTGAAGTGGTGCATAATGATGTTTTGTTGTTGAGAAAAAGCTGTTGGAGTCATGATTCCAATTGTAGCTCAGGATTTTTTTTACATGGTCTTAATATTATATAAAAAGGTCTTGCTTTTTGCTTTTAATTAGTATCCTAACAAACTTTCTACATAAATGATTTGTTTTGATGATGTAACTGTAGTCTATACCCAGTAGCGGGGCGTTGGTAAAATCTCCCGGAAAGCCAATCCAGAAAAATGCCATATTACATCCTATTTGTTGTGATAAGCCTAAGACGGAGACAATAAGAAGACACAGTGGCCGAATAAATTCAACACATTTGTTTCATTTCGAAACTGAAGAGCAACATCTTTCCTGTGAAGTCCACAAAACATATTGCGTGTAACAAGCAGTTACATGACCTAAAGCATGATCAAGCAAAGTAATGTTGCCAACATTTTCAGACTACTAAACAAGTATTGATGTACTACCACGGAGAGACACCGCAAGTCGCAAAGAAAACAGGAGCTGGATCCACTATTCCAGCACCATTGCAACATCACCAATGCTTAATCTAGTACAGTGACAACTAAATGATACCAAAAACAATTTAGTCCAATCAACATAAGCTAAATATGGTGTGGCTGTCCGTGGGACTGATGTGTGTGTTCGTGTGTGCATACAAGTAGAAAAAATGTTGACTCACCCTACTTGTAGAGAAATGCCAATGCCATCCTACTCTTTCATGCCTAAACTGTCTATGAATATGTAACAGTACACGCTATTAGTTTGTTGTCCTATACTACCTGGCTAAAATACTTGCTCGCTATCCTTACTTCCTTTCATGGTCAACAATATGTCAGCCCAGCTAGTTAACCTTAGCATAACATTAGTTAATATTAGCATACTATTTCCATAATATTAAGTAAAACCACAAGTCCAAAGCCCTATAAAAAGGTTAAATAAAAAAATAAAGTGTAGCTGATTGGCTATTATTTTATACTTTTTTATCAAGGGTGGCCAAATGCTCGCTGGCTTCCCTTGCATTCAATGCTATGGGCAGCAACAATGTCATACTCTTTCTGACCAGACAGCATCAGATAGGTCTCTGCATGCAGAATTCTGCAAAGAATATCCTCTGTGTACAACATAGAACACCAAATAATGCATGCAGAGCAGAAGAATTAGGCCGATACCCGCTAAATATCAAAATCCAGAAAAGAGCCGTTAAATTCTACAACCACCTAAAAGGAAGTGATTCCCAAACCTTCCATAACAAAGCCATCACCTACAGAGAGATGATCCTGGATAAGTCCCCTAAGCAAGCTGGTCCTGGGGCTCTGTTCACAAACACCCCACAGTGCCCCAGGACAGCAACACAATTAGACCCAACCAAATCACGAGAAAATAAAAAGATAATTCTTTCCAATGTGTGAAATAATTAACAAAAAAAAACAGAGCAAACTAGAATGCTATTTGGCCCTAAACAGAGAGTACACAGTGGCAGAATACCTGACCACTGTGACTGACCCAAACTTAAGGAAAGCTTTGACTATGTACAAACTCAGTGAGCATAGCCTTGCTATTGATAAAGGCCGCTGTAGGCAGACATGGCTCTCAAGAGAAGACAGGCTATGTGCACACTGCCCACAAAATGAGGTGGAAACTGAGCTGCACTTCCTAACCTCCTGCCAAATGTATGACCATATTAGAGACACATATTTCCCTCAGATTACACAGATCTTCAAAGAATTCGAAAACAAACCCGATTATGATAAACTCCCATATCTACTGGGTGAAATACCACAGTGTGCCATCACCGTGACTTGTTGCCACAAGAAAAGGGCAATCAGTGAAGAACAAACACCATTGTAAATACAACCCATATTTATGCTTATTTATTTTCCCTTTTGTACATTAACCATTTGTACATCGTTACAACACGGTACATATACATATGACATTTGTAATGTCCTTATTCTTTTGAAACTTCTGTATGTGTAATGTTTACTGTTAATTTTTATTGTTTATTTCACTGTTGTATATTATCTACTTCACTTGCTTGGGCAATGTTAACATATGTTTCCCATGCCAATAAAGCCCCTTAAACTGAAATTGAATAGATCCGCTACACATACTGAGACAGAGGGGCGCTGTTTCGTTCGCTTGGATGCTTTCGCCGGTGAGGCATGCAGTCTCTTCCGAATTGAAGAAAATGTATGAAACACAGAGAGACGAAAGATTCCTTATTTTGTATGTTTTTCTTTTTTTTCCTGGGTATTTTTTGTTGAGAAACCTGACTTCCCTTGTCACCCATGAATACACATCACAGTCTACACTGTCTTTTCAAAGATGTGGGGCGGCTCAAAGGGGTTAAGATGCTAACAGTCATGTGCACGCCCCCAGCAACAAAAGGTCCCCTATGTTGGGTGCATGCAGATAAAGGAGCCTCCTTTGTGTGCTGTGTTTCACATAACGCAGGTCCGGCATGGGATGCATGCCAGGTCTGGGTCTGCCTGTCGACCCTTCTGACTGGAGAAACAGAGATTCACACACACACGACAGGACAGACATATACTTCCTTACTGTGGCCACTCGTACAACACATAGGTAATGCTTTCACGGATATGCATTCCTGGTTCAAAATGTGATAACTCTAACCCTAATTCATACTAGTAAAATATCCTCATAAGGGTTGCATATTCTAAAATAAAAATATATCTATGACGTCGATAAAACGTCTTTCACAGATAGTGCTTCCAAAACCAACGATAGGCTAGGTATTGTCAAGAAATAAAAGGTACTCTACATATTTTGATGGGATTTTGCTATAAAATACTAAGTCTAAATGTCAGTGGTGATATTTGAACTAATAATTTTGTAATAAGTTCCTCCTAGTCTTTAATAAGCATAATAACATTCATCATGTTTGTAGAAAATCCATTGGAGAAATTAGTAACCTCAAATTGCCCAGCGTTTGCTGTTATTCTATAAAATTGTAATAAAACAATAAATCGCAGGTTCAGGAAATGAGGTTTACAGCATCAATAGTTGCTGGGGCAGTGTGGGGGTGGTAGGAAAACGTAGTAAGATGCTTATCTACACAACACATACATGTCCATGCACAGAGCCCAGTCCTTTGCTCATGTCTCTTAAGCATGTTAATTAAGCTTTTGTAAATACTGCTTCAGGGTTACCATGGGCCCCCTTCCCACTACCGTATCGCAAATGGCACTAAAATTCATTTTCTCACACTCCCAAAAATAATACACACAGAATAAGAGCAGAAGAGCCATGCCTGACCACCACACCACAGAGGGTAAAAATAAAGAGTCCCAATGAGTTCCTTGGCATGTTAGTTTTCTGCCAGGCAGTCCCTATTGACCTGTAAACCTTTGTGACTGGAACAAATGCAAATGGCGCTGACTTGCTCACACAGAAACACTAAAGGCCTATTCAAATGAGGGCATACCAACAATGCAGCAGCAGCGCTGGTGCCCGGACTGCAGTACAGCCCCAGACTGAGGACTCAAAGGCCCAGGAAGTATCCCAAATGGCACCCTATTCCCTATAATTATGAACTATTTTTGTCCATGGCCCATTGGGTTCTGGTCAATAGTAGTGCACTATATAGGGAATAGAGTGCTATTTGGGACACACATCTAGCCTCCCAGGAGCTGGTTCACAGTCACATGGTTCACTCCTCCAGCTCAAGCTCCAGCCGTCTGGCACAGAGAAGAGGGACCATCCACTTTCATTAATTCTCCATGACTTCATATAAACACACCCATCTGACCAGCTAACTCTGGCTGTGGAACTCTCCTAATAAGCAAACTGATAGTTAAAATTCTTCTAAACTTAATTAATTCCTTCCACTGTTTGACTTCAAATAAATGTTCAGTAAAATGGTAATAGACTTGCAATAAACTGAAAATGTATAGACTGCACAAACATGATGAAAATGTGTATAAATTAGAATATAATGTTAATACAATAGATGTTCATTTCCAACACATGTGATGATGTGTACATTTCGAGCAGTAGGGATTTAATAGTGGACAAGTCAGCCACATCTGTAGAACACTTGCAACAAACAGCCACATGACCCTGAAAGAACCATCCAGGGGGGAGGAGGAGAGAAAGAAAAGGGGGGAGTGAGAGGGGAGAAAGGAGACAAGGGATGTTGAGTCGATAAATCAAATCAAATTGTCACATGCGCCAAATACATCAGGTGGAGACCTTAAAGTGAAATGCTTACTTACAAACCCTTAACCAACAATGTTTCAAGAAGTTAAGAAAAAAAGTGTTAAGTAAAAAATAGAAAAGTAAAATGAACAAATAATTCAACAGCAGCAGTAAAATAACAATAGTGAGGCTTCTATACAGGGGGTACCACTAAAGAGTCAATGTAACGGCTTTCTTCTGTTGAAGGAGAGGCACACCACTTCCGAGTATACTACTCGCCAATGTCCAGTCTCTAGACAAGGTGGATGAAATTAGGGCAAGGGATGCCTTCCAGAAAGACAGAGATTGTAACATTCTGTTTCACGGAAACATGGCTCTCGGGATATGTTGGAGTCGTTACATCCACCAGGGTTCTTCTTGCAGCACGCCGACAGAAATCTTTCATTAAATCACACATGCAAGATAGCAGATTAAAGCTACACTTGCTGTGAATCCAGCCAAAGGTGTCAAATTGTAAAAAGGTTTTTCGGCAAAAGCAAACGATGCTATTATCTGAAGATAGCACCTCTGTAAACAAAGAGAGAAACCATATTTCAACCCTGCAGGCGCGACACAAAATGCAGAAATACAAATATAATTCATGCCTTACCTTTGACGAGCTTCTTTTGTTGGCACTCCAATATGTCCCATAAACATCACAAATTGTCCTTTTGTTCGATTAATTCCGTCGATATATATCCAAAATTACAATTTATTTGATCCAGAAAAACACTTGAGCAACGTGATTACAAAATCTCAAACGTTACTTTGAAATGTTTTGGCAAAGTTTACAACTACTTTTGTAATCAATTAGGTCATTTTTATCTAAATAATCGTTAAAATTGAAGACGGGATGATCTGTGTTCAATACAGGAAGGAAACAAACTGTAGTTAGCTTTCTGGTCATGTGCCTCTAACAGTACACTTCGTGACCCTCGTTCAAGATGGCCATACTTCATTACACAAAGGAATAACCTCAACCAATTTCTAAAGACTGTTGACATCCAGTGGAAGCGATAGGAACTGCAACAAGGTCCCTTTGAATTCCCAATGAAATTGAAAAGAGAGTGAACAAGCCTACCTAAATTCTACCAGCATATTGATTGCAGCACTCCCGCGGGCAATACACTGGACCATTGCTACTCTAACAAGGCCTTCCCTCACCCTCCCTTCGGCAAATCTGACCACGACTCCATCTTGCTCCTACCATCCTATAGGCAGAAACTCAAACAGGATGTACCCGTAACTAGAACCATTCAACGCTGGTCTGACCAATCGGAATCCACGCTTAAAGATTGTTTTGATCACGTGGACTGTGAAATGTTCCGGGCGGCCTCAGAGAATAACATCTATCTATACGCTGACTCTGTGAGTGAGTTTATAAGGAAGTGCATTGGAGATGTTGTACTCACTGTGGCAATTAAAACCTACCCTAACTAAAAACCATGGATGGATGGCAGCATTCTCGCAAAACTGAAAGTGTGAACCACAGCATTTAACCATGCAAAAATGACTGGGAATGAAATAAACAGTGTAGTTATTCCCTCCGCAAGGCATTCAAACAAGTGAAATGGTCGGTATAAGGACAAAGTGGAGTCTCAATTCAATGTCTCAGACACGAGACGTATGTGTCAGGGTCTAAAGGCAATTACGCACTACAAGCCACGTCACAGACACCAACATATTGCTTCCAGACAAACTAAACACCTTCTTTGCCCACTTTGAGGATAATACAGTGCCACCAACGCAGCCCGCTAACAAAGACTGCAGGCCCCCCCTTTTCCTTCTGTGGCCGAGGTGAGTAAGACATCTGAACATGTTATCCCTCGCAATGTTGCTGGCCCAGACGGCATCCTTAACCGTGTCCTCAAAGTATGCGCAGACCAGCTGGCTGGTGTGTTTATGGACATTTCAATCGCTCCCTAGCCCAATCTGCCCACATGCTTCAAGGTGGCCACCATTGTTCCTGTACCCAAGGAGGTAAAGAAAACTGAACTAAATGACTATTGATCCATAGCACTCACTTCTGTCATCACAAAGTGCTTTGAGAGACCAGTCAAGGATCATATCACCTCCACTTTATCTACCACAATAGACCCACTTCAGTTTGCATACTGCCCCAACAGGTCCACAGTCGATGTAAGGGAACACCCCCCTGAAATGGACAAAAATGAATGGGAAGTCATTGGCATTGGACAAACCATGTACACGGTGTCCAATACCACTCAATTCGGCGTCGTTTTGTTCAAAGTTGATTGCAAATGCCATATGGCAAATGCCAACATCCAAAAGTAAAATTTTGAAAAAGTTAAACATTTTTCAAAAACGTATCACCACATTAAAAAAGTGCTTTCTGGATTTGTCGTCAATTACACATGTGTAAGAACTGTATGAATATACTTTTGTCCAATTTTATTATCATTATTATTTTTTATTTGTGCATGTGTTTTGTCCATTTGCAATATGATTTCATAGGAAGTCAAGTCAAAAGTCAAAAATAGCAAAAATGTTGAAAACTTCACAACCTTAAAAAAGTGCTTTCTGGACCATTTTTCAGAATTCTTTCAATTTGTGTGTCAATTACACTTGTATAAGAACTGTATCAACATTACTTGTACATAAGGCATATGTTTTGTCCATTTGCAATATGATTTCATAGGAAGTCAGAAGTCGGAAATGTGAATTTTCAAAAATGTATCACCCCCTTAAAACTTCTTGATACTACCCATCCCGCATGCGGGAGCGTAATCATAGCCGCAAACTAATCAGCATAACGCAGCGGACATAAATCTTCCTAGAAAATTTTCCTATTCATGAAAATCACAAATGAAATATATTGAGACACAGCTTAGCCTTTTGTTAATCAGACTGTCATCTCAGATTTTCAAAATATGCTTTACAGCCAACGCTAGACAAGCATTTGTGTAAGTTTATCATGGCATAATGCTATGCTAGATGGCATAGCAGTTCAGACGTCTTTTGTCCTCGTCTTGTCCCGTATATATATTTACAACTTTATTCCCATACCTTTATATATATATATATATATATATTGTATTTTCCAAACTCATCTTCAAAACACTCTCCTGCAACCCGCCTCACCAATTTATATTTATAAAAAATATTATTTACCTCAAATCTGTAATCCTCCATAGAAGCTAGCCAGAAGCTTAGCCAGAAGCTAATCAGAAGCTAGTCAGCTTCTTTACTGGCTAATCGTTAGTATTCAGCTAACCACAGTTTGTGGTCATCAGCCATCCTTTAGCTCGAAAATCTATAGCCAGTTTTGTACGGCGCGGCTCGGAACGGAACATACCGGATCAATGTCCCTGGATTTCAACCGCTAACTCTGGACATTCATACCTGGATCTCGCAGCTAGCTAGCTGCTATCCGTGTGACTATCGGCTTTCGTCGATTCCGGAGCAAACATAAATTATTCCGGAGCTAGCCAGCTGAAGAGTTCCATCAATCACTCCTGGGCTACAATCACCTATCCGGACCCGTTTTACTGCCAACGCGGAGCCCCGCCGGACCTTCACAACTGGACTACCGACGTTATCTACCCAAAGGAGTTATCCGGCTGGCTCCTCCGTCGCAACGTTACCGGAACGCCCATCTGCGGTCCGCTAACCGTTAGCAGCCGATAAGATCGGACAATTTATATCAGTGGGATTAGTGGGGTTCCGTGTGGTAGAGGGAATGAATCCATATCACACAACAAAAAACAATAGATATAGAGGCCCAAGAAAAAAAAATGTGTATATATATATTTTTTTTTTCTTCTTGGGCCTCTATAACTATATCTATTGTTTTTTTTGTGTGATTTGGATTCATCCCCTCTACTACACGGAACCCCACTAATCCCACCGACGGAAACGCACTAGGTGGCTAATAACAGACCTCCATCCTATGCTAGCTTGCTACCGATGGCCCGGCTAGCTGTCTAAATCGCCATTACCCCAACCAACCTCTACTCACTGGACCCATTTGATCACTCGACTAAGCATGCCTCTCCTTAATGTCAATATGCTGTGTTCATTGGCTTATTTCACTGTAGAGCCTCTAGTCCTGCTCACTATACCTTATCCAACCTATTAGCTCCACCACCCACACATGCGATGAAATCTATTGGTTTCAATGATGTTTCTAGAGACAATCTCTTCATCACTCAATACCTAGGTTTACCTCCACTGTATTCACATCCTACCATAACTTTGTCTGTACATTATACCTTGAAGCTACTTTATCGCCCCCAGATACCTCCCTTTACTCCCTTTTACTTCCGGCGCCGACAGATGGCCGCCTCGCTTCGCGTTCCTAGGAAACTATGCAGTTTTTTTTTTATGTGTTATTTCTTACATTAGTACCCCAGGTCATCTTAGGTTTCATTACATACAGTCGAGAAGAACCACTGAACATAAGAGCAGCGTCAACTCACCATCAGTACGACCAAGAATATGACTTTCGAAGCGGATCCTGTGTTCTGCCTTTCACCCAGGACAACGGAATGGATCCCAGCCGGCGACCCAAAAAAACGACTTCGTAAAAGACGGAAACGTAGAGGTCTTCTGGTCAGGCTCCGGAGATGGGCTCATCGTGCACCACTCCCCAGTATACTTCTCGCCAATGTCCAGTCTCTTGACAACAAGGTTGATGAAATCCGAGCAAGGGTAGCATTCCAGAGGGACATCAGAGACTGTAAAGTTCTTTGCTTCACGGAAACATGGCTCACTGGAGAGACGCTATCGGAGTCGGTGCAGCCATCTGGTTTCTCCACGCATCGCGCCGACAGAAACAAACATCTTTCTGGTAAGAAGAGGGGCGGGGGCGTATGCCTTATGGCTAACGAGACATGGTGTGGTCACAAAAGCATACAGGAACTCAAGTCCTTCTGTTCACCTGATTTAGAATTCCTCACAATCAAATGTTGACCGCATCATCTACCAAGGGAATTCTCTTCGATTATAATTACAGCCGTATATATTCCCCCCCAAGCAGACACATCGATGGCTCTGAACTAACTTTGACTCTTTGCAAACTGGAATCCATACATCCTGAGGCTGCATTCATTGTAGCTGGGGATTTTAACAAGGCTAATCTGAAAACAAGACTCCCTAAATTGTATCAGCATATCGATTGCGCAACCAGGGCTGGCAAAACCTTGGATCACTGCTATTCTAACTTCCGCGACGCATATAAGGCCCTGCCCCGCCCTCCTTTCGGAAAAGCTGAACACGACTCCATTTTGTTGATCCCTGCCTACAGACAGAAACTAAAACAAGAAGCTCCCACGCTGAGGTCTGTTCAACGCTGGTCCGACCAATCTGATCCCACACTCCAAGAATGCTTCCATCACGTGGACTGGGATATGTTTCGTATTGCGTCAGACAACATTGACGAATATGCTGATTCGGTGTGAGAGTTCATTAGAACGTGCGTTGAAGATGTCGTTCCCATAGCAACGATTAAAACATTCCCAAACCAGAAACAGTGGATTGATGGCAGCATTCGCGTGAAACTGAAAGCGTGAACCACTGCTTTTAATCAGGGCAAGGTGACCGGAAATATGACCGAATACAAACAGTGTAGCTATTCCCTCCGCAAGACAATCAAACAAGCTAAGCGTCAGTATAGAGACAAAGTAGAATCTCAATTCAACGGCTCAGACACAAGAGGTATGTGGCAGGGTCTACAGTCAATCAAGGATCACAAAATGAAAACCAGCCCCGTCACGGACCAGGATGTCTTGCTCCCAGGCAGACTAAATAACTTTTTTGCCCGCTATGAGGACAATACAGTGCCACTGACACGGCCTGCAACCAAAACATGCGGCCTCTCCTTCACTGCAGCCGAGGTGAGTAAAACATTTAAATGTGTTAACCCTCGCAAGGCTGCAGGCCCAGACGGCATCCCCAGCCGCGCCCTCAGAGCATGCGCAGACCAGCTGGCTGGTGTTTTTATGGACATATTCAATCAATCCCTATCCCAGTCTGCTGTTCCCACATGCTTCAAGAGGGCCACCATTGTTCCTGTTCCCAAGAAAGCTAAGGTAACTGAGCTAAACGACTACCGCCCCGTAGCACTCACTTCCGTCATCATGAAGTGATTTGAGAGACTAGTCAAGGACCATATCACCTCCACCCTACCTGACACCCTAGACCCACTCCAATTTGCTTACCGCCCAAATAGGTCCACAGACGATGCAGTCTCAACCACACTGCCCTAACCCATCTGGACAAGAGGAATACCTATGTGAGAATGCTGTTCATCGACTACAGCTCAGCATTTAACACCATAGTACCCTCCAAGCTCGTCATCAAGCTCGAGACTCTGGGTCTCGACCCCTCCCAGCTGCCCACTGCACTGAAGATAGGAAACACTGTCACCACTGATAAATCCACCTTAATTGAGAATTTCAATAAGCATTTTTCTACGGCTGGCCATGCTTTCCACCTGGCTACTCCTACCCCGGTCAACAGCACTGCACCCCCCACAGCAACTCGCCCAAGCCTTCCCCATTTCTCCTTCTCCCAAATCCAGTCAGCTGATGTTCTGAAAGAGCTGCAAATTCTGGACCCCTACAAATCAGCCGGGCTAGACAATCTGGACCCTTTCTTTCTAAAATTATCTACCGAAATTGTTGCCACCCCTATTACTAGCCTGTTCAACCTCTTTTGTGTCATCTGAGATTCCCAAAGATTGGAAAGCAGCTGCGGTCATCCCCCTCTTCAAAGGGGGGGGGGGCACTCTTGACCCAAACTGCTACAGACCTATATCTATCCTACCCTGCCTTTCTAAGGTCTTCGAAAGCCAAGTCAACAAACAGATTACCGACCATTTCGAATCTCAGCATACCTTCTCTGCTATGCAATCTGGTTTCAGAGCTGGTCATGGGTGCACCTCAGCCACGCTCAAGGTCCTAAACGATATCTTAACCGCCATCGATAGGAAACATTACTGTGCAGCCGTATTCATTGATCTGGCCAAGGCTTTCGACTCTGTCAATCACCACATCCTCATCGGCAGACTCGACAGCCTTGGTTTCTCAAATGATTGCCTCGCCTGGTTCACCAACTAAATCTCTGATAGAGTTCAGTGTGTTAAATCGGAGGGTCTGCTGTCCAGACCTCTGGCAGTCTCTGGGGATGCAACAGGGTTCAATTCTTGGACTGACTCTTCTCTGTATACATCAATGATGTCGCTCTTGCTGCTGGTGAGTCTCTGATCCGCCTCTACGCAGACGACACCATTCTGTATACTTCTGGCCCTTCTTTGGACACTGTTAACAACCCTCCAGGCAAGCTTCAATGCCATACAACTCTCCTTCCGTGGCCTCCAATTGCTCTTAAATCCAAGTAAAACTAAATGCATGCTATGCAACCGATCACTGCCTGCACCTGCCCGCCTGTCCAACATCACGACTCTGGACGGCTCTGACTTAGAATACGTGGACAACTACAAATATTTAGGTGTCTGGTTAGACTGTAAACTCTCCTTCCAGACCCATATCAAACATCTCCAATCCAAAGTTAAATCTAGAATTGGCTTCCTATTTCGCAACAAAGCATCCTTCACTCATGCTGCCAAACATACCCTTGTAAAACTGACCATCGTACCAATCCTCGACTTCAGCGATGTCATTTACAAAATAGCCTGCAATACCCTACTCAACAAATTGGATGCAGTCTATCACAGTGCAATCCGTTTTGTCACCAAAGTCCCATATACTACCCACCATTGCGACCTGTACGCTCTCGTTGGCTGGCCCTCGCTTCATACTCGTCGCCAAACTCACTGGCTCCATGTCATCTACAAGACCCTGCTAGGTAAAGTCCCCCCTTATCTCAGCTCGCTGGTCACCATAGCATCTCCCACCTGTAGCACACGCTCCAGCAGGTTTATCTCTCTAGTCACCCCCAAAACCAATTCTTTCTTTGGCCGTCTCTCCTTCCAGTTCTCTGCTGCCAATGACTGGAACGAACTACAAAAATCTCTGAAACTGGAAACACTTACCTCCCTCACTAGCTTTAAGCACCAACTGTCAGAGCAGCTCACAGATTACTGCACCTGTACATAGCCCACCTATAATTTTGCCCAAACAACTACCTCTTTCCCTACTGTATTTTATTTATTTTACCCCATTATTTTTATTTCTACTTTGCACATACTTCCACTGCAAATCTACCATTCGTGTTTTACTTGCTATATTGTATTTACTTTGCCATCATGGCCTTTTTTTTCCTTTACCTCCCTTATCTCACCTCATTTGCTCACATCGTATATATACTTGTTTATACTGTATTATTGACTGTATGTTTGTTTTACTCCATGTGTAACTCTGTGTCGTTGTATGTGTCGAACTGCTTTGCTTTCTTGGCCAGGTCGCAATTGTAAATGAGAACTTGTTCTCAACTTGCCTACCTGGTTAAATAAAGGTGAAATAAAAAAATAATAATAATAATAATAATAATGCTAGGCTCTGCTACCAGCAGGCAACATTTTCACAAAAATAAGAAAAGCAATCAAATATCATTTACCTTTGAAGAACTTCGGATGTTGTCACGAGACTCCCAATTAGATAGCAAATGTTCCCTTTTTCCAAAAATATTATTTTTGTAGGCAAAATAGCTCCGTTTGTTCTTCACGTTTGGCTGAAAAATCAACCGGAAAATGCAGTCACTACAACGCCGAACTTATTTCCAAATTAGCTCCATAATCGACAGAAACATGGCAAACGTTGTTTAGAATCAATCCAAGGTATTTTTCACATATCTATTTGATAAAATATCCACCGGGACAATTGGTTTCTCATAAGAAGCAATTAGAAAAATGGCTACTTGTGTACTTTAAGCAAGATTTTCTGCGGGAGCCATCATGTGACCACTTGCTAAATGTGGTCCCTTACGGCTATTCTTCAACATAAATGCGTAAAAAGATGTCAATGCTGTAAGACACCTTGGGGAATACGTAAGCTCATTCGTAGCTCATTCACAGCCATATAAGGAGTCATTGGCATGAGGCTGTTTCAAAAAATGCATCACTTCCTGATTGGATCTTTATCTGGGTTTCGCCTGTAACATCAGTTCTGTTGCACTCAGACAATATCTTTGCAGTTTTGGAAACGTCAGTGTGTTTTCTATCCAAAGCTGTCAATTATATGCATAGTCGAGCATCTTGTCGTGACAAAATATCCGGTTTAAAACGAAACGTTTTTTATCCAAAAATGAAAATACTGCCCCCCTAGTTATAAAAGGTTAAAAAAAGTGCTTTCTGGGCCGTTTTTCGAAATTCTTTCAATTTTTTGTCAATTAATCATGTGTAAGAACTGTATGAATACACTTGTCAACTTTTATTGTCATAATTTTTAAATATTTTTTTTACACATGCATAAGGCATATGTTTTGTCCATTTGCAATATGATTTCAAAGGAAGTCAAGAGTCAAAGTCAAGTCACTTTTTTTTGGGCCAAATGCCACAAGAAACGTCCAAATGCAATATGAAAGATTTGAAAATGCCAAATCAGGATGTTATGTCCATATGCCATTTACCATCACGAATTTAACATGCTCAAAAATACTGCAGAAATGCAAAATTGACTGGCCTGATGTACACAGGATGGCCGGGCAGTGATAGTTGTTCCTTTCCAGCACTCGTTGTGTTGATTTCATCATGTCCATTTGATGTTTTTTTCACTATTGAATCATTATTGCAAATGCATGTGCATTTGCAATAGGTTTCAATGGGCATTTACCATCACGAATTTGTCATGCTCAAAAATCCTGCAGAAATGCGAAATTGACTGGCCCGATGAACTCGGGATGGCTGGGCAGTGATTCTGGTTCCTCTCCATCGCTCATTAGGGTTGATTTCAGAATGTCACTTTGGTGATGGTACCTCACTGTTTAAACAGATTGCAAATGGACAATAGTCACCAGCAAATCACCGTCCATCAGTCAATTAGATATAATTCTGACACCAAACTGATATAAACTGACACCAAACCCACTTTTTCCAACTTGTTTAGAAGCCAACAATCATACACTTCAGAGCTGGCCCAAAATTCACAACGTCTTCTGTTCAAACCATAATAACGTAAAACACGTTCTAGCTGCTGGTCCAGTTCTGATGTTATGTGTAGGTCTAGCTGAGGCGACCCCGAATCCCAAGTTTCGGCTCGATAGGTCATTTGGTGCCCGAGCAAGACCCTAATTGGTGCAGAAAATTATATTTTTTCCATGCCTTGCTACGGGGTCCTTGAATGAGCTATCGGACAGAAACGTTGGGGTCCATCTCTATGGGCCGAGCCGGTTTCAATGCACCTTGTCTTGCATCTGAGACTTTTCTAAATGTCGTCATTTTCATAATGGTCAAAATGAATTGAAGTCATTGCAAATGTACGAGGCTGTTTCTCGGTCCGAGAACCTTCTAGAGCCAAGTAACTCACCATCAACCGGAGGTCTAGAACAGGTTTCAGAACTCTAGGTCCGACGGTTCTTTTTTAGCTCGAACAAAAGGTAACTATTGCAGGCACTGTGTCTCTACGCACCCCAATATGTCCCTCCTTCCAAGCTGTGTGTGTGTGTGATTTAGTTTCTTAGAAATTTTATGGGAGAAATTACTGATTTACAGTTCATGGGGGTTGCCTAATCACACATGAAGTTTTGGAAAGATCTGACTTGTTTTAACCCTTCGAAACAGCCCCTGTGACACCAATTATGGCACTTCCGGTTGGCACAGGAAGCTATAAGTAAACATATCCTCAGTGGGCTATGCCTTTACAGAATCCTGAGTTTTAAGTGTTTACGTTAAGAACTGACCGATTTACACAGGGTTGAATGCACTATTTATCACAAACTGCTGGTTCGGTATGGAAAAACACGTTTAGGGTGATTTTAACCACTTCCGGTTGCTTCAGGAAGCTAAGAATCGACACAGGTAGACCTCAGTGTCATGATGGACTGTCATTGAAGACAGGTTCATAAGGCATTCATAACCCATATAGGCTTCAGGTTGACTTTAGAGGAGCAGGCAATGTATTCCTATGGGGCGAGAAGTCATTAATCTGTGAGATCAAAAAACCCTGATTTACTGTTAAGGTTTAATGCCACACGGTCAAGGTTAGGCTTGCACGGATCGGGAGGACCTCAGGAACGTTCCTGATGTCGAATTGTGCTTCTCACCCTAACGGTTCTCTCACTGTCACCCCAAAGCAAATTACATTTAGGGCCAGGCTTCATTTTGGGCCTACTTTTTTCACGGTCGCTGCACTCAGAGCAAGCTACAGTCAAGCGGGGCATCTTGTTGAACTCGGCACGGCCTAGAGAATGTGTGTCTTTAAGCGCCGCACTTTGTCACTCCATCCTTGCTGTTTGTGTGTGTGTGAGAGAGAGCTTTTTTGACATCTTTTGGGAGAAATGACTGACTTACAGTTCATGGGGGTTGCCTAATCACACATGAAGTTTTGAAAAGATCTGACCTTTTTAACCTATGACACCATTTTAAGGCACTTCCGGTTTACACACAAAGCTGAAAGTGAACACATATCCTCCTTGGGGTAGGCAATTGTAGAATTTTGAGTTAAGTCTATGTTAAGAACTGACTTATTTACAGGAGGGTTTAGTGAGTGTGTTATTTCAGAAAATCAGAGAAATCTCGCAGAGCTCCGAAGCACACTTTAAAAAGATTTGTATGAACACGCTGCAACTGGATCTGTAACTGTAAAAAAAATATATATATATATTTTTGAACATCACCAATTTGACATTGTACGATTTCTCTTAAATGACGATAGATAAATGGCTGGTTCTTTTTTTATTGACAACGGAGGTTCCTTGACTTTTGACGTGAAGCGGGAAAAATTGTTCTATTTTCATTTTGGACCTTTAATCCCAGAAAAATGGCCATTACTCAAAAACCGTTGAGGCCTAGACGCCATCTTGTTCGGGGCCAACTGCCCATTATGCCAAACCTATGCTCACCAAGTTTTGGGTTCAAAATATTTTCTGTTTAGGAGATAAGGCCATTCGTGATGTACATTTGCAATATGATTGCATTCGCCCTCTTGTGGGATTTACCGGGACAGCGGAAAAATGACCAAAATTTGATTATTTTATAAAACGGAAACCGAATGTCCGAGAGAGTTCGTTTGATGACTTCCCGGAAGATCCGGCCCTGCCGGATACTTAAAATACTTATTTTCCACCATAATTTGCAAATAAATTCATAAAAAAATCCTACAATGTGATTTTCTGGATTTTTTTCCCTCATTTTGTCTGTCATAGTTGAAGTGTACCTATGATGAAAATTACAGGCCTCTCATCTTTTTAAGTGGGAGAACTTGCATAATTGGTGACTGACTAAATACTTTTTTGCCCCACTGTATGTAAGAATGCTGTTCTTTGATTACAGCTCAGCATTCAACACCATAGTACCCCCCCAAGCTCATCATTAAGCTCGAGGCCCTAGGTCTCAACCCCACCCTGTACAATTGGGTCCTGGACTTCCTGACGGGCCACCTCCAGGTGGTGAAGGTAGTAAACACCTACACTTCGCTGACCCTCAACACTGTGCTCAGCCCCCTCCTGTAATCCCTGTTCACCCATGATTTCGTGGCCATGCACGCCTACAACTCAATCATCAAGTTTGCAGACGACAACAGTAGTGGGCTTGAAT
The DNA here is from genome assembly GCF_018296145.1 of Oncorhynchus tshawytscha. Taxonomy (NCBI): domain Eukaryota; kingdom Metazoa; phylum Chordata; class Actinopteri; order Salmoniformes; family Salmonidae; genus Oncorhynchus; species Oncorhynchus tshawytscha. The sequence continues at coordinate 13,699,527 of NC_056443.1, forward strand.
ACCAAAAACAACAAGACAGCCTAAAGGGAGGAGGTGTGGGTACCCGGAGTGTGGTGTCAGGAAAACAACCTCTCACTCAATGTCAACAAAATAAAAGGAGATGATCGTGGACTTCAGGGAACAGCAGAGGGAGCACCCCCTTATCCACGTCAAAGGGACAATAGTGGAGAAGGTGGAAAGTTAAGTTCCTCGGCGTACACATCACAGACAAACTGAAATGGTCTGCCCACACAGACAGTGTGGTGAAGGCGGCACATCAGCACCTGAGGTTGACGAGGAGGCTGAAGAAATTTGGCTTGTCACCTAAAACCCACAAACTTTTACAGATGCACAATTGAGAGCATCCTGTCGGGCTGTATCACTGCCTGGTACCGCAACTGTTCCGTCCTCAACTGCAAGGCTCTCCAGAGGGTGGTGCGGTCTGCACAATGCATCACCGGGGGAAGACTACCTGTCCTCCAGGACACCTACACCACCCGATGTCACAGGAAGGCCAAAAAGAAAATCAAGGACAACAACCACCCGAGCCACTGCCTGTTCACTCCGCTACCATCCAGAAGGCGAGGTCAGTACAGGTGTATCAAAGCTGGGACTGAGAGACTGAAAAACAGCTTCTATCTCAAGGCCATCAGACTGCTAAACAGCAATCACTAACTCCGAGAGGGTGCTGCCTACATAGACACTCACTAGTCACTTTAAACAATGCCACTTCAATAATGTTTACATATCTTACATTACAAATATCATATGTATATACTGCATCTTATACCATCTATTGCATCTTGCCTATGACGCTCGGCAACCGCTCATCCATATATCTATATGTACATATTCTTAGATTACTTGTTAGATATTACTACACTGTCAGAACTAGAAGCACAAGCATGTGATCAATACAATTTGATTTGATCCATGGCTTCTGGTTGGGGTATGTACATACGGTCACTGTGGGGACGACGTCATCGATGCACTTACTGATGAAGCCAGTGACAGATGTGGTGTACTCCAATACAATTGGAAGAATCCTGGACCATATTCCAGTCTGTGCTAGCAAAACAGTCTTGTAGCTTAGCATCTGCTTCATTTGACCACTTTCTTGTCGACCGAGTCACTGGTGCTTCCTGCTTTAGTTTATGCATGTAAGCAGGAGTCAGGAGGATAGAATTATGGTCAGATTTGCCAAATGGAGGGCGAAGGAGAGCTTTGTACGCTTCTCTGTGTGTGGAGTAAAGGTGGTCTAGAATATTTCCCCCTCTGGTTGCACATTTAACATTCTGGTAGAATTGAGGTAAAATGGATGGTAGTTTCCCTCCATTTAAAGTCCCCGGCCACTAGGAGCACCACCTCTGGATGAGCGCTTTCCTTATTGAGTGCAATCTTACTGCCAGCATCGGTTTGTGGTGGTATATAGACAGCTACGAAAAATACAGATAAACTCTTGGTAAATAGTGTGGTCTACAGCTTATCATGAGATACTCTACCTCAGGCGAGCAAAACCTTGAGACTTCCTTAGATTCGTGCACCAGCTGTTTATATACATAGACCTTTGTCTTACCAGAGGCCGCTGTTCTATCCTGCCGAAAAAAGCTTAAACGCCGCCAGCTGTATGTTATTCTTGTCGTCCTACAGCCATGACTCTGTGAAACATAAGATATTACAGTTTAATGTCCCGTTGGTAGGATATACGTGATCGTAGTTTGTCAATTTTATTATCAATTGGCGTTGGCTAATAGGACCGATGGTAAAGGTAGATTACCATCTCGGCATTGGATCCTTACAAGGCACCCGGACCTTCGTCCCCGATACCTCTGTCTCTTTCTCCTGCGAATGACGAGATGAGCGTCTAGTCGGGCGTCTGAAGTAAATCCGTGCCGTCCGACTCGTTGAAGAAAAAGAGTTCCTCCAGTACGGGGTGAGTAATCGCTGCCCTGATATCTAGAAGCTATTTTCGGTGATAAGACATGGTGGCAGAAACATTATTTACAAAATAAGTTACAAATAAAAGCAAAAAAAAACAGACAATAGCACAATTGGTTACGGGATTGTAAAATGGCAAACTTTGGCAAACTCCAAGCAGGCTGTCATGTGCCTTTTACTGAGGAGTGGCTTCTGTCTTGCCACTCTACCATAAAGGTCTGAATGGTGGAGTGCTGCAGAAATGGTTGTCTTTCTGGAAAGTTCTCCCATCTCCACAAAGGAACTCTAGAGTTCTGTCAGAGTGACCATTGGGTTCTTGGTCACCTTCCTGACCAAGGCCCTTACCCTCCGATTGCTCAGTTTGGCCGGGCGGCTAGCTCTAGGAAGAGTCTTGGTGGTTTCAAACTTCATCAATTTAAGAATGATGGAGACCATGGTGTTCTTGGGGACCTTCAATGTTGCAGAAATGTTTTTGTACCTTTCCCCAGATCTGTGCCTCGACACAATCATGTCTCGGTGATCAACAGACAATTCCTTCGACCTCATGGCTTGGTTTTTGCTCTGACATGCACTGTCAACTGTGGGACCTTATATAGACAGGTGTGTGACATTCCAAATCATGTCCAATCAATTGAATTTACCACAAGTGGTCTCCAATCAAGTTGTAGACATTGTAAATACATCCCATATTCATCTGTTTACTTATCTTCCCCTACTATTCGTGCTACAACTATTTACACATTTTTTAAAAACATTGTACAAAGCTGATAATAACATTTTAAACTTCTTTATCCTTTTGAAACCTTAATGAGTGCAGAATCATAAAACACGGGACGAGATGTTAAAAACTGTCCATTGTGCCAATAGATGGAATGCACTCACATGAGATTTGCCGTGATGTTGACAGAGTGGCATGGGAGGTTTATTTCTTAGACTGGGTTAAGATGTCAATTTTGGGACACATCCTCAGTAGTGTGCCTTCGAATCAGTGGGTGTTTCAGCCTTTAATCCCTAAACACCCTCATCAAAGGTGGCCAGCTAAAGGGTGATCAAGCCTTAGCTTGTGTCCCATGCCCAATTAAGATGTCCCACGGGACTATGCAAGGCAGGGGCGTCCTCTTCCCTGAGCCAACCCTACAGCTGACCGCATACCTCATATGCCCTCAAGTTGGAGGGATCTGAATTGGGTTCTCAGGTGGGGGTCATGAAGTTATAGCCCAGCAAGGGTCCTTCCGTTTGATCCAGATCCACTGGCTGCCTCTTTCAGCTGCTTGAGAAACTGCTCTGACGGTCTGCCGCAGAGCCTGTCCATGGATTCCAAGTTCTTTCAGCAACCTGACGGTGGAAGAAGCCACAAATCCTCTGCATCCCACTTCAACTGGCCAGACTTCTGCATTCCAGCTACGCTGAGTTGCGTCTGCTGCCAACTCTGTGTAACGCAGTTTCTTACGCTCGTAGGCCTCTTCAACAGAGTTTTCCCACAGGACTGTGAGCTCTATGATGTACACAGCCTTTCGTGAAGGGGACCAGAGTACCATGTCTGGCCTAAGGTTGGTAGAAGCAATCTCAGGTGGAAAAATTAGTTGCTGGCCAATATCGACAAGCATCTTCCAGTCCCGGGCGATGGCTAGGTGTCCAGTTTCTGGCTTCGTAGGAGGATACTTGGGCCTTTTGTCCCTCCCGGATGAATGTTGTCGTTTTTGACGGGATTGCTTGTTTTTGGAGGTAATGAATTGGTTGCACTCCTCTTGGTCTTAAGTGCTGCAGCCAGGCTCTTGAGGACCTGATTGTGCCGCTAAGTGTAACGGCCTTGTGAGAGGCTGGTCTTGCAACCTGTCATTATATGCCTGAGAGTCGCTGGAGCTGGGCAGAGGGGGCAGGTCGAGTCCTCGCCATACCATTGATGTAGATTTTTTGGTGATGGAAGCACATCATAAACAGCTCTTATGATGAAGCTGATGTTGCTTGCCTCCATTTGCCAAAGCTCACTCCAGTTGATCTTTCTCCTCTCCAGGCCTTCCCACCGCGTCCATTGCCCTTGTTTGGCAAGAGAGACAGCCTTCGCACTTCTTGCAGTCTCCTCCTGTCTGCGCACCTCCTCGACCACCAGCTTCCTGCGTTCAGATGTTGTTACCTTATGGAACGTTGGTTTGCTTGCTGCCAGGCCAAAGCCTCCTCTTCCATGCTGGATATTCCCCACAATGTCTTGGTGTCTCAGGGATGATATTTTGCTTGCTGCACAGTCTTGGATGATGTCTATTTCCGTCCAGTTTGTAGGAGAGGTGCAGCCTTGCTAATGGTCTGGTCTTTGGAGTCCTTCAATGTCATCTGAAGTCTTACTTTAGAGCATTTGTACTCCTCCGTTAGACTTGTAAGAGGTAGTTCAAGGACCTCTTTACCATAGAGGCCGATGTTACTCAGGCATCGTGGGACACCCAGCCATTTCTTCACGTATGAGGTAATGGTTCGCTCCATCTTCTCCACTTATGTTATTGGGACCTCATAGACGGTGAGTGGCCACATTACCCGGGGGAGAAGTCCAAACTGTAGGCACCAAAGCTTGAGCCTCCCAGGCAGTAGGGTCTTGTTGATGTTCTCAAGACCGTCGGCGATGTCCTGCCTTACTTGCTGCACTTGATCTTTATCCCGGAGGCTTTCGTTGTACCATCTACCCAGGCTCTTGATGGGTTGCTCAGACACCGTTGGTATCGGGTCATCTCCAATGCAGAACCTCACATCTTTAAGCTGTCCCTTGACTATGGAGATGCTTCGAGATTTGCTTGGCTTGATTTTCATCCGGGCCCACTTGATGTTATCCTGCAGTTTTGCAAGTAGCCGCCTGGTGCATGCTGCAGTGGTGGTCAGTGTAGTCATGTCATCCATGTATGCTCGGTAGGTGGGAGACGGAGCCCTTCCTTAGTTCTCTTACCGCCGACCACCCATCTCGATGCCCCGATGATGACTTCCATGGCCATAGTGAAGGCCAGAGGAGAAATTGTACAGCCTGCCATTATGCCTACTTCCAAGCGCTGCCATGTTGTTGTGAAGTCAGGTGTTGTGAAACAATTGCAGGTCTTGGAAATAGGCCTTTACCAGTGTAGTGATGGGTTCTGGTACGTGGAAAATGTTGAAGGATTCCCAGATGAGTTCATGGGGAACTGAGCCAAAGGCATTGGCCAGGTCGAGGAAGATGACAGAGGTCTCGGTCTTTCTTAGCTGTTTGGATCTGGTGCCAAATCATGATATCTTAAAATGGATAATTTGATAAAGATGAGGTTTTAAGCACTATTAAAATAGTCTACAAAATCTGGGAAATTGAGCTCTAGAAACTGATTAGAGTGTGTCAACTTTTGATTATCTTAACCTAACGATGTAACTATAAAACGAATACTGGATTATCTCCGTCTGGGTGAAACATTTGAAATTAAACTACCCTTAAGGTCTGAACATGTTATATTTTTTCTCCCAGTATGAGAGAAGTTGCGGGATTTATTGAATAAACTGAATAAAGTTAGAGAAGAGGGAATCTCGTAATTTATAATGTCGTACAAAGCCTAAGGTTTTCCATCAAACTAATTATCATTGCGTGATTAATGTGATGTAGTAAAGTAATTGAAATACGGTGCATAAGTAAACATAGCGCCTTTTAATAAAAGTAGATTCTGTTTCCTTGTCATTAACTGTCGATTTTATTCTTTGATTGCTAATCTATTCATTTGGAATTTGAGAATCATAGCTGGAGTAACGTTTGTACTATTAAACATGGGCTGTTATTTTTCTGGGAATTGCCAATAATGACGTGTCTTGATTTTACTTGTAAAGTGGGTTTATTTGCGGCGAATCTTAGTTTATATAGCAATGGTGGTTCAATGGTAGAATTCTCACCTGCCACGCAGAAGGCCCGGGTTCCTTTCCTAGTCAATGCCCTAACTGAATTCTGAGTTTTTGATTGTAAATAATCTATTTGTATGTTTCGCCTGGAAAGTTATGGTGTTTGTATAAGATATAAACTGAACGTTTTAATAGCTTGTTTGGTTCAAATTGAGACTAATTCAACTTAAAATAATAACGAAGCAAATTTTGATGCAAGACGATGTCTGTTCACTAAATTATCTGCTGGAATAATGTATTGAGAATTGAGTTGTATTTAAATTACTGTATCAATAGAGAAGACAGTTACCTAAGTTAAAGAAATTCTGAATAATAGCGGAGAGATGGCGATAGAAAGTATTTACCGAAATGATTTACATTCTTATAGATTGACGCATGTTATAATTTTGGCGCTGCGTGTGTTATTTTTAAAGAAATAGGATAAATTTCATAAGTGTGAAGAGCAAAGTGGAGAGGAAGTTATAAAGTTTGGTTTTAAAGCTTACGATAGAGGTAAGGAAAAACGTTGAAATGGGAGGGGTTATATTTTTGCCCACTGGGAGAAAAGAAATAGGATGTTATTAAGTTGTGAGTGTGTAAAACATTGTGAGAATGGATTCTGATGGTTATTGATTCTAGGTTTGATTGTTTAAGTAACACCAGTTAATTTGAGCAGGAAAGTTCATGTAGTCTAACATTATAGTATGTTTTCCTTTATGTGGAACAATGTCAGGTCATTAAAGTTCATTGCTGGTTGAGTAGTATGAGAGCCTGTTGGCAGAAGACTGAATGGCTATGAATGTTGAAAAGCAAGCTTGGGCCAAACTAGTAAACTAGTATGTTAAGTGGGGGAGTATCATAGATTTTAATTATAGTGTTGTTACTGCAATAGTCAAAACAATTGAATATGTTTTGGGAAATTAGCTAGGTTGAATTTGTTTATTCGAGTTCCTTTTTATTTGCTTTTTAAAAGAAAGGTTGGAATCAAGTATGATGCCTTGGCACTTAAAATCAGATACCACCAGGATCTTTTTTCGTCAGTAGTTGTTTTTTGAGGAACATGCAGACTGTTTTATTTGAGATGTAAACATGAGTCTGAGCAATTTTGTCATCTGAACCATTATAATAGTGAGTTCTGTATAGTTTGTTATTTGCATAAATTTATCACTGTATCATCTGCATACATTGGAACTTCAGAACCTGTACAGATTAATAAAGGAAGATCATTAATGGATGTGCTGAACAGTATTGACCTTTGGGGAATGAAAGCTTTATGGATATGAGTGAAAAAAGGTTGTTTTGATTTTTACGCTGATGAGACAGCGCCAACTTTTGAAAGATTTTAGATGCGTAAAAAATTAAAATAATTCAGGATCGTTTTTACTAAATTTATATCAACAGGTTGAAATTAGATTGCTGATTAATGGGGTTTGTTTAGTTTATGGTTTGTTTTAGGAGTTGATTTAACTTAAACATTGTATTCTGATGTGTTTGAGTAGGATTCTCTTCCGAGATGGATAGAAATGATCTACATATGTAAATTGAAGGAGCCATAGGAGAACACATCTACATTTTTATTAAATGCCTGGGATTAAATGACTGATTTAGTACGCTGAGAAATGTACTACGTTTGCGACAGAGGAAAAATTATTTAGATAGATACAATTATCCTTACTAAGGGTGTTCAATGAAGCATATATACATTGATGTTGATTAAAACTTATTAATGATTTGAGGTACAGTGGAATTATCATTAGGTTAAGTTATAGTTCACTTTTGAGTTTCTGAAACAAAGTAGTATAATGAATATTAACAAAGTGTTGTGTTTTCTCCAGGAAAATGGGTATTTCATTGTCTCTCTTTGGAATGTTTCCAGGGACTATACTCTTGGGGAGTGTGAGTGAGATTGAGGCCATAAACTACCACATTGAAAAGGCCTGGAAGTTCTTGTTTTAGTGCAAAGGTATCTTAAAGGGGCACTCACCACATGGGATTTTAATGAGTTATTTTTTTCAGAGTTTTAATTACACATGCTAATTCTTTTGAGGAAGGAATGTTCTGGGAACATGGGATACAACATGTTGGAACTAGTTGACTATTGTTTGCAATTTGAAGGGTCTTGTATGACCTATGACCTTCTGATGACCTTCCGTTGTGGCTTGATCAACCGCATTGGAAAGCCATTGGGATAATGAATTTATGGTCATTTGTAATACTGCTTTCAAGATGTGTAATTGGTAAATATGTTTCTTAGCCATATTTGTAATTTAGACCACTGTGAAGAGGGAGAGGGCATTGCTTTTAACTAAGCGTATGCTGCTTTAAGTCTATTTTCCTATGACCATAGGGGTTAAATAATTTTTCTTAGGAGTTTTTTTTTTTCAGTTTAGTGATTTTAATTTGGTTAGGTTAGTTGAAATTTTGTTTTATATTTTTTTCAGTTTTTGTTTTACATTAATCTCATACGGAGAGATGTGTAAAACATGGGAGGATTCAGTTTGAATTGGAGTTATACACCTTAAGTGATATGTGAAGGAGTGTATTGTATTGTTGAGTGTATTGTATTGTAGTGTTTGTTTTGTTCTATTCCCGAGGGGTATAGGTCTAGCTTCTTGATCCTTGGCTCTACGATGGAGTTGACAGTGAGATGGGGAGAATAAACCAATTTGAAAGAATAGTTTCAATAGAATGTGTTGATATTCTCTGTGAAATATGTATATTGAGAATAATTGGTAAAAGTAATAATTTGGCTCCACAATGTCTATGTGCCAGTCGCTGTGTCTCTGTGATCTTGTCCAGGAGGAGTGTATTTGATATAGGTTTTGTTTTATGGTCCTGAGAGCGAGATAGGAACATAGTTTAGGAGACAAAGCTGAACGATAATTTATAGCCAATGCTGTCTGGCTGTGTGTGTCTTTCCTATAAAGGATCAGTTGCAATGTGTAAGGACTCCCAGAGAATTCATTGATAGACACTGAATTGATCTCACAGGGTTGTGATGGAGCTCATATAATTAAAGATGGACTTTGATAACTCTGACTTGTGTGGTTTGCTCTCATGATTTGGTAAATACAGGACATTTCCACTACAGAGCATGCTCACTTTCATTTTTAAAAGACACTGACTTGTCCTTGATGTCATCCAACTAGCCCCAACTGAAACCCAATTTAATGTTATTCCAGTGTGCAGCTCATAACTGGAATCCCTAAAGCTGTTTCCCAAGTTCCCAAAATGCCAATGACACATTCAGAGAAAGACACTCCCCGGAAAACCAACTTCAATTTCATGGGTAAGACATAAGTTTTTGATTAATATTTTGAATTGAACATTGTCAGGCTGTAATAATCATCTACAGAGAAAATATATTACGACCAACCATCATCATCTCAGTTCTGCCTTGAGTTTCTGTCTCACGCACTTAGGGAATTCTAAATCCAGAGTGGCCTGTTTGGTCGCAGTTCTAATAAAATGCTGAAGGCAGTTCAGAGTGTACAGTAGTACTAACAAAACAAAAAAAATCAGCTTGATTAAAGGTAACAATTTAAATAGCTCTACATGTCAATTATAGTATACACTGAGTGTACAAAACATTAGGAACACCTTCCCTGTCCATGACATAGACTGACCAGATGGATCAAGATGAAAGCTTTGATCCCTCATTGATGTTAAATTCAGTGTAGATAAAGGGGAGGAGACAGTTTAACCTCTCCGCGCACCGAACCGGGATGAAATTCGACAACATACGGTGATCGCTACATAAATAGTAATATTAAACATTCATGAAAATACAAGTGTCTTACATGTTTCGAAAGCCTAGAATCTTGCTAATCCAACTGCGTTGTCAGATTTAAAAAAGGATTTACTGCGAAATAATACGATGCGATTATCTGAGGATAGTAACTATTTCAACCAGCACAGGCGTAACAAAATCACAAACTGCAATAATAAACAATTTACCTTTGACGATCTTCCTGTTTGCAATCCCAATGCTCATTGTTACACAATGAATGTTTTTTTGTTTGATAAAATCCATTTTTATAGCCTAACACAAAACATTTTGTGAACCGCTTGTCGTGAATTCCGTCTCATTCGAGGTAAATACACATAGAACGTGACCTTTCCAGTCATGTTTGGTTTCATTGCAATCAACTGGTTTGTTTGTAACACAACCAAACCTGATGGGTCATTTCGCGGGACGTATTGACTGAAAGAAACCGATTTGAAGACAACAAGTAATGACATCATTGTGCACCAATGATTTGCCCACTGTTTCGTTGGTTGACGGTGTTTTAACCCAATGACCACTGATCATCTTGAAATCTAGCTGGGTAGATTGCCAATGAGCCAAGGTAAAAACGGCAGTATGTAATGTTCATGTGTTGGAAGACCAACCCATGTAGTAAACTCTGCGTAAAGAGGGTCATTCGCCATTGAAGTTTCATACCGGAAGGAGCAACGCATGTTACGCACAGTGTTGTTTTGGTAAAGCACATATTCAGCCGTTTATATATCAATCAGTATGGCGACTAAGTCAGGGAAAGCTAAATCTAAGTCTAGATATACAGATGTACACACAATTTTAGAAGAAATTGATCGAGAAAGTGAGACAGAGATTGTTTGAGGACGATTCATTTAGCGATTCCCAAATGGAGGAATATTTTTTGAACGGAGAGGACATCGTTTTGGACTAGTAAGTTCTTCTCATGCTAATGCCGTTGTTTGAAATTAATAATATGGTTTTTTTTACATTTTAGTAGCAATATATAAAAATGTAATGAAATGTGAGATGCGTGTGTCTGCTGCCCCACCCCACCTCCACATGAAATAGCCTATTTGAGGCTGTTGAGGGGAGGGCAGGCCCACAACAATGGCCAAAGTGAAATGGAGACAGTAGATACAGCTGGTCTGTTGTAATATAAAAAAGAGACAGTAGATCTAGCAGGTCTATAATAATATATTCAACCTTATGTTCCCTGTACTCATATCTGTTTATTACACCTGTTGATACAGGGCTCATATGTAAAACTATTCTGAACATTTTCTTTCACAGTGACACTGACTCTGAATGGGAACCCCCAGAGCCAAGGTGTCCATCCCCCACTGAAGCTGGTTCATCCAGCTCCTTCCACAAGTGGGTTCCATCTGCCCAAATTTATTTCTGCAGGCATGGATGTGCCTCAGGGCCAAAAGGGCACAGCATGGAGGAGTTGCTGTGTTATCTGCAAAATGAAGTCCCCCATCACCTGCACCACATGCTTGGTGACCCTCTGCTTTACAGCAGAAAGAGACTGTTATGGTACCTGGCATCAGCAGCACAATATTGTGTAGAGGACTGAGGGTCTTCCAAATATTGAAAGTATTATTTTGTAAATGTATACAGTGCCTTGCGAAAGTATTCGGCCCCCTTGAACTTTGCGACCTTTTGCCACATTTCAGGCTTCAAACATAAAGATATAAAACTGTATTTTTTTGTGAAGAATCAACAACAAGTGGGACACAATCACGAAGTGGAACGACATTTATTGGATATTTCAAACTTTTTTAACAAATCAAAAACTGAAAAATTGGGCGTGCAAAATTATTCAGCCCCTTTACTTTCAGTGCAGAAAACTCTCCAGAAGTTCAGTGAGGATCTCTGAATGATCCAATGTTGACCTAAATGACTAATGATGATAAATACAATCCACCTGTGTGTAATCAAGTCTCCGTATAAATGCACCTGCACTGTGATAGTCTCAGAGGTCCGTTAAAAGCGCAGAGAGCATCATGAAGAACAAGGAACACACCAGGCAGGTCCGAGATACTGTTGTGAAGAAGTTTAAAGCCGGATTTGGATACAAAAAGATTTCCCAAGCTTTAAACATCCCAAGGAGCACTGTGCAAGCGATAATATTGAAATGGAAGGAGTATCAGACCACTGCAAATCTACCAAGACCTGGCCGTCCCTCTTTCAGCTCATACAAGGAAAAGACTGATCAGAGATGCAGCCAAGAGGCCCATGATCACTCTGGATGAACTGCAGAGATCTACAGCTGAGGTGGGAGACTCTGTCCATAGGACAACAATCAGTCGTATATTGCACAAATCTGGCCTTTATGGAAGAGTGGCAAGAAGAAAGCCATTTCTTAAAGATATCCATAAAAAGTGTTGTTTAAAGTTTGCCACAAGCCACCTGGGAGACACACCAAACATGTGGAAGAAGGTGCTCTGGTCAGACGAAACCAAAATTGAACTTTTTGGCAACAATGCAAAACGTTATGTTTGGCGTAAAAGCAACACAGCTCATCACCCTGAACACACCATCCCCACTGTCAAACATGGTGGTGGCAGCATCATGGTTTGGGCCTGCTTTTCTTCAGCAGGGACAGGGAAGATGGTTAAAATTGATGGGAAGATGGATGGAGCCAAATACAGGACCATTCTGGAAGAAAACCTGATGAAGTCTGCAAAAGACCTGAGACTGGGACAGCGATTTGTCTTCCAACAAGACAATGATCCAAAACATGAAGCAAAATCTACAATGGAATGGTTCAAAAATAAACATATCCAGGTGTTAAAATGGCCAAGTTAAAGTCCAGACCTGAATCCAATCGAGAATCTGTGGAAAGAACTGAAAACTGCTGTTCACAAATGCTCTCCATCCAACCTCACTGAGCTCGAGCTGTTTTGCAAGGAGGAATGGGAAAAAATTTCAGTCTCTCGATGTGCAAAACTGACAGACTGATATACCAAGCGACTTACAGCTGTAATCGCAGCAAAAGGTGGCGCTACAAAGTATTAACTTAAGGGGGCTGAATAATTTTGCACGCCCAATTTTTCAGTTTTTGATTTGTTAAAAAAGTTTGAAATATCCAATAAATGTCGTTCCACTTCATGATTGTGTCCCACTTGTTGTTGATTCTTCGCAAAAAAATACAGTTTTATATCTTTATGTTTGAAGCCTGAAATGTGGCAAAAGGTCGCAAAGTTCAAGGGGGCCGAATACTTTCGCAAGGCACTGTATATATTTGTTCATGTTTTTCCCAATTTTTTGGATGGGGTGTATTAAAATACCATTTTGATATTTTGTATATAGTTATTTCATTCAAAATGTATAACTTCACCAATTGGGTACATTTGGGCTACTTGTGTGGGACACCTGGGTGACTTCATGATAAATGTCATGTAGCACTCATTTTGGAAGTTACCAGTCGGGAACTTTGCACAAGTACTGTTGCCCTCTTATATTTTCCACTGAAATTGTCCCCATAATCCTATCTGAATGTTTGTTTTGTCTTCATTTTAAAGATAAAACAATAAAAATGAAAAAGTATGGTTCTCATCGTTTTATCTAAACCAGATCTAGTGTGTTATATTCTCCTACATTCAATTCACATTTACACAAACTTCAGTGTTTTCTTTCAAATGGTACCAAGAATATGCATGTCCTTGGTTCTGGGCCTGAGCTACAGGCAGTTAGATTTCGGTATGTCTTCAGGCAGAAATTTAAAGTAGGGGGGTAGCTCTATTTATTAACGAAGGATTTTTAATCCTTGTGACAATTGAGACATGGATTGTGTATCTGTGCCATTCAGAAGGTGAATGGGCAAGCTACAATATTTAAGTGCCTTTGAACAGGGTATGGCAGTAGGTGCCAGGCGCACTGTTTTCAGTGTGTCAAGAACTGCAACGTTGCTGGGTTTTTCACGCTCAACAGTTTTTCGTGTGTATCAAGAATGGTCCGCCACCCAAAGAACATCCAGCCAACTTGGCACAACTGTGGGAAGCATTGGAGTCAACATTGGCCAGCTTCCCTGTGGAACGCTTTCGACACCTTGTAGAGTCCATGCCCTGACGAATTGAGGCTGTTCTAAAGGCAAAAGGGGATGCAAATCAAAGTTAGGGAGTTGTTCCTAATATTTTGTACACTCCGTAGTAGTAAAGGAATAAAATTCCCTGAGTTTTTTTATTTGAAACACTGAAGCTGAAGTTGATGCTTGAAGCTATAAAGTTGCTTCAATACAGGGGGAGTGGACAGTTTTGCCACCTTCAATGGTACATACAAGGTTGTATATTGGTATACCTGCATTGCACTGGAGTGGGTATGTCTTCCTTGTGGTCTGGTCTGTCTCCATAAAAGGCCTCTGTTGTGCTGAGAAATACAATGCAGGGAAAATATCAAAATTGTAAACATCTAAACCATACCGCAATTGACTATACAAACTCATAGCACTGTATCACTCATCATCGCTCTTTCCAAAGCTCAGCCACCTCTATTGTGAGAGAATACAAAAAATGTCAGAGTATTTTATGCACTCCATGTACTATAGTGTTTTAACATGCCAGATTTTCATCCATGTCACATTCCTTATTTACAGGTCTTCTTATATACACAAAGACATTCTCTAAAGATTGACCACATGGTCTAGATATTGTAAATATGCATAAAGTCATACAGAGCGTGTGTTATTTTTTCCAGTGTGTAACTATATGTCAAAGTCCTGGAATTGAGAACCAGACCAGAAGAACATGCGGTGCTCCCCACAGAGATCTGTTTAATTTGCTTACAGGATCCATGAACTCTGCTTTTGATTCAGGAACTCAACTCAGCTCTCACTCACTATATCCTATCCTATAAAAAAAGTTCCCTTGGCAAGAATATGGGGAGAAAAACTTTGCAAGCTCAGCCAAAATAGAAAATAAAGCAGTATAGGGGAGAAGAGAAAAACACGCCAGATTGCAGAGCGTTGATAAGGCAAGGCAGCAAAGCCTTTCTCTCCCAAATGATTCACAGTAGAAAGAAAAGCCCTTTCCCTGTCCTCACATGAACTGTTATATGCTGGGAGGAGGAAACACCCAGAGCAGAGAGAGAGCGGAGAGAGGCAGAGAGCAGGGTCGTATTCACTAAGCACCAAACGGAAGAAAACAGGGAGGGACTATACGTGTCCAAAAAGAAACACATGTTTTCGTTTTCAGTTGCAAATCCTTTCGCTACGGTGTCCACTATAAATACGACCCAAAGCTGAACAGAGCGGAGCGAGAGCAGAGAGCTCAGTCACACTGGTTGACAGAGGCAGGCCTTCTGTGTATAGCCCTCTCCCTGGAAGAAACTGTCAACTACATGTCAAGGATCTATCTCTGCTGCCTGAACTCTTCACCGAACGCCTGAGAAATTAGGTCAAAGCTGGAATTCGTTTGAAATATTACAACAAAGTTACTGCATTGCATGTGTGATAAGAGAATTGCATGCTACCCTATGTTTGCAACATACTTCAGTCTGAGACTGCCATCATTGAAGTTGTTTGTGACATCAAAATGAGGGGTGCTGCTTTACCCACAGGTGTTCGGGCTCAACCCATCAGTTTCTGGGACCAATCAAATCCAAAATGAAATCAAATTAAATGTTATTGATCACATGCACATGGTTAGCAGATGTTATTGTGAGTGTAACGAAATGCTTGTGCTTCTAGTTCCGACAGTGCAGCAAAATGTAACAATTCCACAACTACCTAATACACACAAATCTAAGTAAAGGAATGGAATACAAATATATTGATGAGTAATGACAGAACGGCATAGGCAAAATGCAATAAATGGTATAAATAACAATATATCAATATGAGATGAATGATTAAAGTGGCATTAAAGTGACTAGCGATCCATTTATTAAAGTGGCCAATGATTTAAAGTCTGTATGTAGGCAGCAGCCTCTGTCAGTGATGGCTATTTAACAGACTGATGGCCTTGAGATAGCTGTTTTTCAGTCTCTCAGTCCCAGCTTTGATGCACCTACACTGACCTCGCCTTCTGGATGGTTGTGGGGTGAACAGGCAGTGGCTGGGGTGGTTGTTGTCCTTGATCATCTTTTTGGTGTTCCTGTGACATTGGGTGCTGTAGGTGTCCTGGGGGGCAGGTAGTTTGCCCCCGGCGATGCATTGCGCAGACCTCACTACCCTCTGGAGACCCTTGCGGTTGTGGGAGGTGCAGTTGCCGTACCAGACGGTGATACAGGCCAACAGGATGCTCTCAATTGTGCATCTGTAAAAGTGTTGGGGAAATTATGATTAAATGACTTAACAAATCATTTTAAATGGAACTGTAAATAAGTAAAACTTACTGTTTTATTATATCTGATTAACAATATGAGTTCATAAGAAGGGATTGTGAGACACTGACTAGAGTAATTAAAGTTAATGAACACCATTCCAACTAGGAAGAAACGAATGGGTTGTGGATTAAATAAAAACACAAGGTAGTTAACCTATGGTTGAACCGACGAAATTGAGCTCTGGGGTTTTTAGATAAGGAAGTGAGTGCATTCCTAGGTTCTGTTAATTAGAACTGTCAGCCAAGTGGTGATCGATAATGTTGGGGGGGTCAAAAGTTAATTCAGTTATGTTGTGTGACCTTGTGAGTGTGTTAGTAAGTTAGAATGAACTATTAACCTCACTTTGTCCCGAGAGGGGATTCTGTTAAGCAATGAAATGACGTCATGTTATTGTATATAAACGGTTGCTCGTGGTAAAGTGGGAGCGCGCTCCGAGAATAAATTCTGTTACTTATTATTGAAATGGCTGGTCTCCTATTTTATGCAAACAAGAATCTTACAAATCCTCATAAAATAGATTAAGGGTTTTCAATTAATGAAAACACATTGGCATAATTAAATTACAGTAACAAAGTTTGTAAAGGTTTTAGGTGACAAGCCAAATTTCTTCAGCCTCCTGAGGTTGAAGAGGTGCTGTTGCGCCTTCTTCAGCACACTATCTGTGCGGATGGACCATTTCAGTTTTCCGTGATGTGTCCATTGTCTCCGGCCACCTGTGTTTGCCTCGTTTTCCCGAAAGCACCATGATTTTCCTTTTTAAAACATGCAATATACTGGTTATTAATATAGCACATTAAGAGATGTCCATCTCCCTGAGCCATAGGGTCATGTTGATCCGTTACATACTTGGCCCCTGTTTGCTTCTCTTTCCAGAGAGCAGCAAGGAGAGGAGAGAATGTGGTCGAAGTCAAATGCCAAAGTTCTGTCATCCGTTGCTGCGGCTCTCAGAATATTGGGAAACGTCGCTGCAGTGCGATTGACAGGCTGGGTTCAGCACCAGAGTACCAGAGCACCAGGCCAGGCAACAGAAGCAGCTTCCAGTTGCAGACGCAGCACTAAAACAGCCAGATGTGCAGTAAAGAAAACCAACAGTCTTATTGGGCCCGTCCGGCCCGGTCCAGGCCCTGCCACTTTTAACTTCGATTGTGTAAAATAAAAGCTTCCCACACCGAACATCAGGAGGAGCAAATTGAATGTTCTTTCAGAAGCAGGAGAGCTGTAACGGCATTTGTCGTCTGAAGAGGAATCATCGGACCAAAGCGCAGCATGGTAAGTGTTCATGCTTTCTTTATTAAACCTGAACACTATAACAAAATTAGGGAATAAACGAAACAGTCCTGAAAGGTGCAAAGCACTAAACAGAAATTAACTACCCACAAAAAAGCCTGTGGGAAAGAAATCTACCTAAGTATGGTTCCCAATCAGAGACAGCTGTCCCTGATTGAGAACCATACCTGGCTAAAAACAAAGAAATACAAAACAGAATGCCCACCCAAATCACATCCTGACAACCAAAATAGAGACATAAAAAGCTCTAAGGTCAGGGCGTGACAAGAGCAGTGAGAGACAACTATTAAACAAATGGAAATGAAGGCAACAGATTGATTTCCCAGGTGTTGTCAGATGGAAAACTTTCCCTTAATACTGTCAATTAGAACACGTTTGATTTAAAGCTGTTAATGTAAATTGAGGGGCATTACTTCTGAATATTGCTAATATATATATATATTTTGGGCTCACTTAGAAATGTCCTTGTTTTTTAAAGAAAAGCACATTTTTTTATCCATTAAAATAACATCAAATTGATCTGAAATACAGTGTAGACATTGTTAATGTTGCAAATAGGGTTGCACATTTTGGGGAATATTCAGAAGTGGAAACGTTCCGTGGGAATTAACAGAAATATGCAAATTCATATTAATATCATTTAAATATAGATGTTTTTTGCATTGGATATATTTACCATATCATATGGAGACAGAAACAAACCTTTTACCTTATAAGTAGACATAATTGCAAATGATTCAATTCTTCCAATAGAAATTTAAAAAAAAAAATTTAGTTACGAATTGAACTTTAAATTAGTTCACTCTTCACTTGGGATGATTTCACTGAACAACAAAAGGGAATATTGAATGATCCCCAATGATCCATCGCATCTCCCAAAAATGTTTTCAAAATACTTCTGTAAAATGATAGTCTATAATCTAAAGCTTTGGTTGTCTTCCTCTCAGGCTTCCATGTCTTCTCCCTGAATCTCCTCAATGTCCACCTCTTGAACATCAGACTGAGGCCTCAACTTCATTGTCACTTTCCATGCTTGAGGACGACTAGTTGTCAGGCTCAAAAAGCCCAAAATTTGCCCGGGCCACCACCAATTTTTCAACCCTTGTATTGGTCAGCCTGTTGCGTACTTTGGTCTGTTCCCAAACAAGGACCAGTTGTGCTCCGAGGCGTCTGATGTTGGTGGGATTTGGAGGATGATGGAGGCAACAGGCGAAAGAGACTCAGATCCACAAAGTTCCTTCCACCAGGTGGCTGATGAGATGTGTTGGCACGACTGCCATATTGCATCTCCATCCCAAAACCCTTGCTTGGAAGTGTACGTCGCCAGACTGCCAAGAACCTTGCCCTCATCCAGGCGGCGAGACATGGTAGTGATGACACCATAGACCTTGTTGATCTCTGCACCAGACAGGATGCTCTTGCCAGCATACTTGGGGCCCAACATGTACTCTGAGGCATGTATGGGCTTCAGGCAGATGTCTTCACACTTTGATGCATTTCAGAACTGCAGTTTCCTCTGCTTGGAGCAACAGTGAAGTGGGCAGGGCAGTACAGATTTCTTCCGACAGGATGGCATTGTCTCCCTCAATCTGTGCAATGGCTATTGCTATAGGTTTCAGGCTGCTTACCACTCTCTCCCAAAATACATCCAGGAGGATCCTCTTGATGGGGCTGTCCATATCGGCAATTTCTTGGAGAGACTCCTTCCCCTCCAGAAGAGTGTCAAACATGATGTCAACACTACCCCAGCGGGTGTTGCTGGGCAGCTTCAATGTGGTGCTCTTATTCTTCTCACTTTGCTTGGTGAGGTAGATTGCTGCTGTAACTTGATGACCTTTCACATACCATACCTAACATTTCCTTGGCTCTCTTGTAGAGTGTCTCCATTGTTTTCAGTGCCATGATGTCCTTGAGGAGCAGATTCGATACATGAGCAGCACCGCCAATGGATGTGATGTGAGGGTAGGACTCCTCAACTTTAGACCAAGCATGTTCACAGCATTGTCTGTCACCAGTGCAAATGGTCCAAGGTCATTGATGACTGCCTTCAGCTCAATTGCAATGTAGAGACCGGTGTGTCTGTTTTCCCTTGTGTCTGTGCTCTTGTAGAATACTGGTTGAGGGCTGGAGATGTGGTTAATTATTACTTGCCCACGAACATTCAACCACCCATCAGAGATGACTGCAATACAGTCTGCCTTCTCTATGATTTGCTTGATCTTCACTTAACCTCTTGAGCTTATGGCTCAATACTGCCCCCGTTGGAGGAAGTGCGTGCCCATAGTAAACTGAAAATATTTTTTTCCAAAATTGCTAATAGAAAACACTCTAAAGTTTCTAAAACCGTTTAAATTATGTCTGTATGTAAAGCAGAACTCTCAGGGCAGCCTTTCTCCCAAACTCTCTCTTGTCAAGAGAAAAGTTGGGTCAACTTTGACGTCATCGCCCCCACCCTTCCCAGGCAGCTACCGATCTGGGAACAGTATGTATTTGTTCAGCGCGATGTCTGCTTTCAATTGGCACGTTCATTGTTTGAATTTCGCGCTCCCTCATCCTTTGGCGGGCGAAAATGCCCGGTTCACTCACATACATGCACTCTATTGCGCGCGGCCGATTTGGGGAACGTTCTTTTCCAATAGACACCAGTTGAAGCCGGTTCGTTTGTTCGCGATGATCATTGTTTTACATGATAAAAACATCATTTTGCTCGATTCTGCACTTAGTTTGACCAGTTTAGTCAACATATAATATGTAATTTTGAAGCTTGATTGCGCAAGAGTGCGGGACCAGAAGGAGCAGAAGTTATTTTGGGTGCATTTCAGCTGAAGCTGTTAGCATATGCTAATACAAAGACGCACAACTTGAAACCAAACGATGTATTGGGTAAGTATGACTCCTTCTACGTCTTCTGATCGAAGAACATCAAAGGTAAGGGAATATTTATGTGGTTATTTTGGGTTTCTGTGGACTCCAAACGTAGAGGAGACACTGCTAATATCTGAGCGCCGACTCATAGCATAGACTAGTGAACGAATTCTGTAACGTTAAAAATAAATGTAACACAGCGGTTGTATTAAGAAGAAGTGTATCTTTGTAACTATATGTAGAACATGTATATTTAGTCATGTTTATTGCCTGTTAAAAGCTATCATAATTTCTCCGGACATTTTGAGTAGCATTTTTGAAATGTCGTCATTGTAAACAGAGATTTATGGATATTAATGGCATATTATTGAAAAAAAAAATGTACTGTGTAACATGTAATATTACTGTCATCTGATGAAGATTTTCAAAGGTTAGTGAATTATTTATTTTTTAATCCTACTTTTAAATTTTATATTTTCTGGGACAAAATGGCCGCCGCTTGCATTTTGTTTCGGTGGTGGTCTAATATAAATGTGTGCTATGTTTTCGCCGTAAAACATTTTAGAAATCTGACTTGCTGGGTAGATGAACAAGGTGTTTATCTTTCATTTGAGCTATTGGACTTGTGTAGGTGTGGAGGTTAAATATGTCTAAGAATATTTTTTCACATTTTGCGTTATGCTAATGAGCTTGAGCCGTAGTCACGATCCCGGATCCGGGATGGGTAGCATCAAGAGGTTAAAGCTACACTTGTTGTGAATCCAGCCAACATTTCAGATTTCAAAAAGGCTTTTCGGCGAAAACAAACGATACTATTATCTGAAGATAGCACCATAATAAACAAAGAGAGAAAAGCATATTTCAACCCTGCAAGCGCGACACAAAACGCAGAAATAAAAATCTAATTCATTCCTTACCTTTGATGAGCTTCTTTTGTTGGCACTCCAATATGTCCCATAAACATCACAAATTGTCCTTTTGTTCGATTAATTCCGTCGATATATATCCAAAACGTCCATTTATTTAGCGCGTTTGATCCAGAAAAACACCGGTTCCAACTTGCGCAACGTGACTAAAAAATATCGCAAAAGTTACCTCTAAACTTTGCCAAAACAGTTCAAACTACTTTTGTAAAACAACTTTAGGTATTTTTTTACATAAATAATCAATAAAATTGAAGACTGGATGATCTGTGTTCAATACAGGAAGAAAACAAACTGTAGCCATCTTTCTGGTCATGCGCCTCTAACAATACACTTCAAGTTACCCTCGTTCAAGATGGCCGTACTTCTTCATTACACAAAGGAAAAACCTCAACCAATTTCTCGGTTTCTCATTTTTTTTTTTAACTCGCCAAATTCCCAGGCTTTTAACATCCCATGTGTTACAAATCCCTTTTGGCCCGACAGTCTAGGGGGGGATGGTAATGAGACCCGTAACATAACTCATACAAATTCTAATAGTGACAAAGTAGAAGTGAGAACGAAATAACTACGACAACTGAAATCTACCGTCAAACTCAGGGTTTATTAATAAACACACGGTAATGGGGGGAGCAGGAAAAGGGGCTGAGCTGGACCAAAGGAAAGAAACAATAAGTATTCAAAAACACCCCTAAGCTAGACTAGCCTACTTTAACAACAGCTAACTAACCAAGAATGCAGTGTGTGGTCCACCCAGTTCTAACTAGTGTATTTAACAAAGTTTACCTATGGGTAGTGTATGCCCATGGGCGACTTGTCTTGGTTCCCCCTTTTCCCACCAGCAAACAAACACCATAACCAAAAACAATACTCACAGGTGATGACAAAGTGCTATGGAGGTGCTCAAACAAAAGAGAGGTCAATACACAAAGAGAGAGTGAAACAGAGAGACCTGTGAAACAGAGAGCTTAAAAGCAAACTGACAGGGTTTTTAAACCAAGGGAAAGGAACTGTGATTGGGTAGGAAACAGGAGGAGGTGTGTCTTCTGATTGATGATTGATTGGTGACTGATTGGGGAGTGATGATTTTCACCTGTGAGGGGAGAAGGAGAGAAAAGAAACACACACACAGGATACACACACAGGATACTTGTATCCGTAGCACCATGGAAAATTTCCAGAAATTTACCGGAAAGTTTCCGACCCTTTGCAACCCTAGTTGTAAATTACTATTGTAGCTGGAAACGGCTGATTTTTTAAAACCTGTTAGAGGTAGGGGGCAGTATTTCCCCTTTGGATGAATTGCGTGCCCATAGTGAACTGCATCAAAATCTGTCCTAAATTGCTAATATATGCATATTATTATTAATATTGGATAGAAAACACTCTGAGGTTTCTAAAACCATTTGAATTATGTCTGTGAGTATAACAGAACTCACAGGGTAGGCAATCTTCCAAACTAGTTTGAAATTCTTAAAGTTGGGGCAAATTTTGACGTCATCGCCCCTTCCCTTCCCAACAAGTTATGGATCTGGAAACACTTCCTATGTCTTCCACTAGATGTCCTCATTCAGTAGAAAGTGTAATGGAGCATTTGCTGTGAACTTTGACCTAATGGGAAGGAAAGTAGTAAGTGTCGCAAAAGATTTCCATGTGCTTGAGGCGCGTTTGCGTTCGAGTGCTTCGGCTGTTCCAATCAGCCCCAGATGAACATGAATGGGCCGGTTGGAATGCTATTCGATCTGTGTGATTATAACATCCTGAAGATTGATTCCGCACTTAGTTTGACCAGTTTCGTCGACCTGTAATATGTAATTTGGAAGTTTTGATGCAAAGTTATCCTGGACCAGAAGTCATTTTTTGGGCATTTGAGCTGGAAGTGGTAGCAAATGCTGCTACTTGGACACTCGAATGGAACATTATGAAACAAAACGATTTATTGTTGAACTAGGACTCCTTGCGCTACATTCTGATGGAAGATCATCAAAGGTAAGGGAATATTTATGTTGTAATTTTGCATTTCTGTTGACTCCAACATAGCAGAGAAATATTGTTACGTCTGAGCGCCATCTCAGATTATTGCAATGTTAGGCTTTTTCCGTAACGTTAAAAAACAATGTGACACAGCGGTTGCATTAAGAACCAGTGTATCTTTTTAATTATATGTAGAACATGTATCTTTAGTCAAAGTTTATGATGAGTATTTCTGTTATCTGGCGTAGCTTTCTATAATTCCTCCGGACATTTTGGAGAATTTTCTGAACATGGCGTCAATGTAAACCGAGATTTATGGATATAAAATGCATATTATCGAACAAAACATAAATGTACTGTGTAACATGTCATATGACTGTCGTCTGATGAAGATTTTCAAGAGGTTAGTGAATGATTTTTTTTGTAATCCTGCTTTTGTCAATTTATATTTTGCTGGACAAAATGGCTACGTTTTTTCTTTGTTTTGGTGGTGGTCTAACATAAATATATGCTGTGTTTTCGCCGTAAAACATTTTAAAAATCTGACATGCTGGGTAGATGAACAAGGTGTTTATCTTTCATTTGAGGTATTGGACTTGTTAATGTGTGGAGGTTAAATATTTCTAAGAATATTTTTGCATTCCCTGCGCCACCGTTTCAGCTGAACGGGCGGGTGGAGTTCCTGTAGGGGAACCCATAGCCTTAAGAAGTTTTAATGGAATATCTACATAGGTGTACAGAGACCCATTATCAGCAACCATCACTCCTGTGTTCCAAAATGACACGTTGTGATAGCTAATCCAAGTTTATAATTTTAAAAGGCTAATTGACCATTAGAAAACCCTTTTGCAATTACGTTAGCACAGCTGAAAACTGTTGTCCTGATTAAAGAAGAAATAAAACTGCCCTTCTTTAGACTTGTTGAGTATCTGGAGCATCAGCATTTGTGGGTTTGATTACAGGCTCAAAATGTTCAGAAACTAAGCACTTTCTTCTGAAACTCATCAGCCTATTCTTGTTCTGAGAAATGAAGGCTAGTATATGCAAAGAAATTGCCAAGAAATTGAAGATCTTGTACAACGCTGTGTGCGACTCCCTTCACAGAACAGTGCAAACTGGCTCAGACCAGAATAGAAAGAGGAGTGGGAGGCCCCGGTGCACAACTGAGCAAGAGGACAAGTAGATTAAAGTGTCTAGTCTGAGAAACAGACGCCTCACAAGTCCTCAACTGGCAGCTTCATTAAATAGTACCCGCAAAACACCAGTCTCAACATCAACAGCGAAGAGGCGACTCCGGGATGCTGGCCTTCTAAGCAGAGTTGCAAAGAAAAAGCCATATATCAGTCTTGCCAATAAAAAGAAAAGATTAAGATGGGCAAAATAACACAGACACTGGACAGATGAAGATTGGAAAAAAGTGTTATGGACAGACGAATCTAAGTTTCAGGTGTTCGGATCACAAAGAAGAACATTCGTGAGAGCAAGAAAAAATGAAAAGATGCTGGAGGAGTGCTTGACGCCATCTGTCAAGCGTGGTGGAGGCAATGTGATGGTCTGGTGGTGCTTTGGTTGTGGTAAAGTGGGAGATTTGTACAGGGTAAAAGGGATCTTGAAGAAGGATGGCTATCACTCCATTTTGCAACGCCATGCCATACCCTGTGGATGGCGCTTAATTGGAGCCAATTTCCTACAACGGGACAATGACCCAAAGCACAGCTCCAAACTATGCAAGAACTATTTAGGGAAGAAGCAGTCAGCTGCTATTCTGTTTATAATGGAGTGGCCAGCAGTCACCAGATCTCAAACCTATTGAGCTGTTGTAGGAGCAGCTTGACCGTATGGTACATAAGAAATGTCCAATTTGTGGGAGGTGCTTCAGGAAGCATGGGGTGAAATCTCATCAGATAACCTCAACAAATTGACAACTAGAATGCAAAAGTGTCACACCCTGACCTTAGAGATCCTTGTTATTCTCTATGTTTGGTTAGGTCAGGGTGTGATTTGGGTGGGCTTTCTATGTTCTCTATTTCTTTGTGTTTGGCCGAGTGTGGTTCCCAATCAGAGGCAGCTGTATTTCATTGTCTCTGATTGGGGATCATACTTAGGCAGCCCTTTTTCCCTCCTTCAGTGTGGGATCTTGTCTTTGTTTGAGTGCATGTAGTTTGCACGACGAAGCATTTCGTTCGTTGTATTTTTTGTTTTTCTTGGTGGAACATTTAAATAAAAGAATGTATGCCTACAACCCTACACCTTGGTCTCCTTCCGACAACAAACGTTACAAAGGTCTGCAAGGCTGTAATTGCAGGATTCTTTGACGAAAGCAAAGTTTGAAGGACAAAATTATTATTTAAATTAAAAATCATTATTTATAACCTTGTCAACGTTTTGACTATTTCCTTTTCGTTTTGCAAATAATTTCATGTACGTTTTCATGGAAAACAAGGATATTTCTAAGTGACCACAAACTTTTGAACATGTACTGTATATATATAAATATATAGTACCGGTCAAAAGTTTGGACACCTACTCATTCAATGGTTTTTCTTTACTATTTTCTACATTGTAGAATAATAGTGAAGACATCAAAACTATGAAATAACACATATGGAATCATGTAACCCCAAAAATTTTCAACATATGAAAATATATTTTAGATTCTTCAAAGTAGCTGTTACGGTTTTCTTCCGTCGAAAGAGAGTCGGACCAAAATGCAGCGTGGTAAGTTAGATACATGTTTAATAAACAAATAAACACGAAATTACACAAACAAGAAACGGACCGTGAAAACCTATACAGCCTACAAAACACAGAGACAGGAACAATCACCCACGAAACACTCAAAGAATATGGCTGCCTAAATATGGTTCCCAATCAGAGACAACGAGAATCACCTGCCTCTGATTGAGAACCGCCTCAGGCAACCATAGACTTTGCTAGAACACCCCACTAAGCCACAATCCCGAAACCTACGAAAAACCCCAATACACAAACACACCACAAAATAAACCCATGTCACACCCTGGCCTGACCAAATAAATAAAGAAAACACAAAATACTAAGACCAGGGCGTGACAGTAGCTACCCTTTGCCTTCATAGCTTTGTACACTCTTGGCATGCTCTCAACCAGCTTCACCTGGAATGCTTTTCCGACAGTCTTGAAGGAATTCCCACATATGCTGTGCACTTGTTGGCTGTTTTTCCTTCACTCTGTAGTCCAACTCATCCCAAACCATCTCAATTGGGTTGAGGTCGGATGTATATAAAGGCCAGGTCATCTGATGCAGCATTTCTTGGTCAAATAGCCTTTACACAGCCTGGATGTGTGTTGGGTCATTGTCCTGTTGAAAAACAAATGATAGTCCCACTAAGCGTAAACTAGATGGGATGGCGTATTGCTGCAGAATGCTGTGGTAGCCATGCTGGTTAAGTGTGCCTTGAATTCTAAATCAATCACAGACAGTGTGACCAGCAAAGCACCCCCACACCATCACACCTTCTCCTCCATGCTTCACGGTGGGAACCACACATTCAGAGATCATCCACTCACAAACTCTGAGCCCTAGGACCCAGGACAACCTGGCATGATGACTCCTTGCTGTCCCCAGTCCACCTTGTTCTGCCTGCGGCTATGGAACCCTGACCTGTTCACCGGACGTGCTACCTGTCCCAGACCTGCTGTTTTCAACTCTCTAGAGACAGCAGGAGCGGTAGAGATACTCTTAATGATTGGCTATGAAAAAGCCAACTGACATTTAAACCTGAGGTGCTGACTTGCTGCACCCTCGACAACTACTGTGATTATTATTATTTGACCATGCTGGTCATTTATGAACATTTGAACATCTTGGCCATGTTCTGTTATAATCTCCACCCGGCACAGCCAGAAGAGGACTAGCCACCCCTCATTGCCTAGGTTTCTTCCTAGGTTTTGGCCTTTCTAGGGAGTTTTTCCTAGTCACCGTGCTTCTACACCTGCATTACTTGCTGTTTGGGGTTTTTGGCTGGGTTTCTGTACAGCACTTTGAGATATCAGCTGATGTAAGAAGGGCTATATAAATACAGTTGATTTGATTTGATTTAGTGGTTTCTTTGCAGTAATTTGACCATGAATGCCTGATTCACGCAGTCTTCTCTGAACAGTTGATGTTGAGATGTGTCTGTTTACTTGAACTCTGTGAAGCATTTATTTGGCCTGCAATTTCTGAGGCTGGTAACTCTAATGAATCAACTCTGAGTCTTCTTTTCCTGTGGCGGTCCTCATGAGAGCCAGTTTCATCATAGCACTTGATTGTTTTTGCGATTGCACTTTAAGAAACTTTCGAAGTCTTAAAGTAATGATGGACTGTCATTTCTCTTTGCTTATTTGAGCTATTCTTGCCATAATATGGACTTGGTCTTTTACCAAATAGGGCTATCTTCTGTATACCACCCCTACCCTGTCACAACACAACTGATTGGCACAAACACATTAAAGAAGGAAAGAAATTCCACAAATTAACTTGTTTCAAGGAACACCTGTTAATTAAAATGCATACCAGGTGACTACCTCATGAAGCTGGTTGAAAGAATGCCATGACTGGTACTGTATATACATTATTATTATTATTATTATGTATAGAAAATACATAATCTCTCTCTGTTGAACTGTGCAACTGACAGCTTTGGCTGTGAGAGTCAACCTGTCATGTTGGGCTCCCGATTGGCGCAGCGGTCTAAGGCACTGCATCTCAGTGCAAGATTCATTACTACAGTCCCAGGTTCAAATCCAGGCTAAATCACATTCAGGTTGGATTGGGACTCCCATGGGGTGGTGCACAATTGGTCTGTGTTTGGCCAGGGTAGGCCATCATTGTAAATACTGACTTGCCGAGTTTAAAAATAATTGAGGGCCTACTCTATGTACTGACCCCAGCACACCTGTGCACTTAACACATCAAATATGTGCTGTGACTGACAAGGTTCAAGGCTCAAATGAAGAAGTAATCAACATTTTCTGCCACTTTTACAGGAGATATTTTGGATCATTGTCTCTAAACATAAGCCTTTTCAGATAGATGGTGGTCAGGGGGTATAGACAGAGTATGTGATCTTTTTCACATGAACAGGTTTTCCCACTGCCTTTTTTTGGAGACAAATGACAGGCTTACACATTCTCCATAGAACTAATAACCATTACTTGGTAATCATTATAAATAAGAAATACAAGTTTCACTCAATGTTTTTCATTTGTAATGCAGAACTAAAATGTAATGCATTATTCACTGAATCATATTACGATATGTTTCACCCAACAATCACAGTACAGTAATTTAAAAAAAGTCAAATGTGACTTAAATCAGAAAAATATTTTGGCAGATTTCTCATTACGATTTAAACTGTTTTCGTGTCCCTGAAAAGTTAAATATTTAAAAAATGTTAAACCTACCTGTTATAACAATGTCTATAACATGCATTCTTCAAATCTTTGACTTTCTGTTGATCTGAAATGTCCACTTCTTCAATGTCCAAGGTTGAGCAGCCCGGACAGAAACAGAACTCACAGCACATTTTAGCACTTTTATAGAAATACCCTTGTATCTTTGCATCTGAAAATTACAAATGATCACCATCAAAAAAGGCAAATAGTGAAAATATTCTGAGGATGATTTACTACAGCTAAATAATTTTAGGGTAGCGTAGGCTATTTCCTTCCACAGACACACAGGATGCATTGCTGAGATGATTATCAACATCACAGCAAAACACCAACTAATTTCAACTCCTCAAACAAGGCAATTATCTCCCAACTTTCAATAGATCTCTTTTTGTCCCATAATATGTGAATCATTATATGACTCAAGGACTGAATAGTTGTATATATTTAGCAGGCTATTCAGGCTGTATTCCATTTGAAAACATATTTAAGGTGAAACCACATGGAAATAGATAGGAAAACCACACAATCAAATCATATCTCAGTCTGACAATTTACCGTGTGAACAGCTCAAATTGGCAGAATTACATTTTATTTTATGAAATGCAGATTTGTTCAAATGTCACAAATGCACCTTTTAAAGGGATTTGTGGTCTTTCATTGTGGATTAGTGGAGATGGTAAGGCTATAAGCATTGTTTTTCAACTCTCTGTTAAGAACAACAAAGAGAAAGGATATTGTATAAACCTTGAACTAAAACTGACCTCTTTCTTTCTTTAACTGCAACTGTGAATTTAAGGCTATAGCCTATCATCTCCCTTGAATCAAAATAGAAATGCATTATACATTGATATTGGTTTGTTTTCTGTGATGTCATTGTAAGGAACAACATAACATTGTTGGGGGCTATTTGAGTTTGCGGTTGAAATAATTACCAGTGAAAACTTAATTCCCTCTTGCCTACGGACGAGACGAGATTGTCGAACATCTCAGTCGCTGAATCGTGTCATCCACCGCACTGAAAATACATGCTGTCCACCGGCAGACAGCACACGATTTGAAACGGCCATTCCCTACAATAAATGCAGTTTGTTTTTATGGAGCACATTAACTTACGTTTAGTTGCTTCTCTTGAAACATCTGTATTTTCCTCATATCTCCTTGTAGTTTGTCATTGAATCACAGAAAATGTATATTTCTTATGGAAAAAGAAGATGAACGTTGATTTGACATGGACGCCAATTTTAAGATGAAGTTCAAGTTCAAGTCTTCACCCTGTGTTGGTCTGTCTCTCCCTCAAGTCCAATTCCACTCCCCCGGCAAGTATTGTGTCCTCGCTGCACCACGGCAACAACGATGCGAGTGTGAGAAAAGACTAGGCTGTGTAGTGACCCGCGCTCTGAGTAGATACATTGTAACATTGTAGCAAAGTAGGCCTATATAACCTTCTGTAAAGAAGCATCAATAGCAAAAGAAGATGTGATGAGTTCGCCAACTCTTTTAAAAATATTCATTCAGAATAGGCTACCAACATTTCCTCGCTCGCCACATCGGCGGTGGGGCCGGACTATCAGTAGACCCGATAAACTCACTGTGTTCCTGAAATAGATTTGCAAAGTTCGGCTAAGGTGAACTGTGATTCGCAGCTGCCTGCCTATCGCTGCACTATCTCAGATATGAAAACCACTGGACCTAGCATAGTCCTACTACAATTACAAAATATAAGAGGTGTCAATAGTGTGGAGCATTAGACTACTGCAAACAAACAGACATGCACACACATCCGTTTTTTTTATAGAATGCATGCATGCAACACTATAATATTCTGAATGAACATTTTTAAAAGAGTCGGCGAACTCATCACATCTTCTAGCTATATAAAAAACTTGAGGCACCACGTTTTGGCTACTCCTGTTCATTTCTTTATTACACTCGTTTTTATTACACGCGGTAACACACTGAAGTTGTTCCATAATAAAACATGGAAAACATTGCTTTTCAATAACGCAATCAGAATTTGTTCGGTCTATTCAAGTGTTAAATGGAGTCCTTCACTTCCAATGTATACCTACTAGAATAGACCTGAGACTCGTGTTCATATAGGCTAGGCTAGCCTACTGTCAGCATATTTTGTCATTTTACCAAGGCAGTTTAAAGTAAATGCAAATGAGAGGCATAGGTCTAGGTCTCAAACACACATTCTGTCAATGTAGGCCATCCTATCAATTTCATAATAATTTCCAGGCATGTAGGCCTAGCCTATTTTCCAAAAATACCTTCACCAAAAAGGCACCCAGTAAACGAGTAGGCTAGGCCTAGGCACAATGCACCTACCTGTGTTCACTGGAATAAAGCATGTGCTGTTGCATATATATTTTTCCTCCGGGCATGCAGTGTCAGGTGATTTCATGCCTGGACTGTGATTAGGCTATATGATTCCATGTCAACAGATATGATTTAGCTATTTGTTACGGTTTGCTTCTATCTCCTCCTCTGACGAAGAGGTGTAGCAAGGATCGGACCAAAATGCAGCGTGGTATTCTTGATACATTTTTAATATCAAATAAACACGAACAATACAAAAACAAGAAACGTAACGCGAAAACCTAAACAGACTATCTTGTGCAAACAAACACAGAAACATGAACAATCACCCACGAAACACTAAAAAAATATATGGCTGCAGGCTATAGACTACTGTGACTACCGTTATTTAATTTGGATAACAGGGTTCCCATAGGCCCGTAGTTCAGGAAAAAACTTTCTACACATGTATTTGGTTTTAGAATGCATTTTTCTTAAAATGTTTTAATAAGTATTCACACTCCTGAGGCAATACTTTGTAAAAGCACCTTTGGCAGCAATTACAGCTGTGAGTGTTATATTGGGTAAGTCTCTAAGAGTTTTCCACACCTGGATTGTGCAACATTTTCCCATAATCCTTTTCAAAATTCTTCAAGCGGTGTCAAATTGGTTGTTGATCATTGCTATACAACCACTTTCAGGTCTTGCCATAGATTTTCAAGTAGATTTATGTAAAAACTGTAACTCGGCTTTTCAGGAACATTCACTGCCTTCTTGGTAAGCAAATCCAGTGTAGATTTGGCCTTGTGTTTTAGGTTATTGTCCTGCTGAAAGGTGAATTCATCTCCCAATGTCTGGTGGAAAGCAGACTGAACCAGGTTTTCCTCCAGGATTTTGCCTGTGCTTAGCTCCACTCGGTTTCTTTTTTATCCTGAAAAACTCCCCAATCCTTAAAGATTACAAGCATACCCATAGCATGATGCAGTCACCACTATGCTTGAAAATATGGAGAGGGGTACTCAGTAATGTGTTGTATTGGATTTGCCCCAAACATAACACTTTGTATTCAGGACAAACAGTTAATTGCTTTGCCACATTTTTTTGCAGTTTTACTTCTGTGCCTTGTTGCAAACAGGATGCATGTTTTGGAATATTTGTATTCTGTACAGGCTTCCTTATTTTCACTCTGTCAATTAGGTTAGTATTGTGGAGTAACTACAATGTTGTTGATCCATCCTCAGTATTCTCCTGTCACACCAATTAAAATTGGCCTCATTGTGAAATCCCTGAGCGGTTTCCTCTCCAGCAACGGAGATAGGAAGGACACCTGTATCTTTGTAGTGACTGGGTGTATTGATACACCACCCAAAGTGTAATTAACAACTTCACCATGTTTAAAGGGATATTTTATGTCTGCTTTTTATATTTTTACCAATAGGTTCCCTTCTTTGCAAGGCATTGGAAAACCTCCCTGGTCTTTGTGGTTGAATCTGTGTTTGAAATTCACTGCTCGACTGAGGGACCTTGCAGATAATTGTATTTTTTTGGGGTGCAGAGATGAGGTAGTCATTCAAAAATCACGTTAAACACTATTATTGCACACAAAGTGTGTATTATGTGACTTGTTAAGCACATTATTACTACTAAACTTATTTAGGTTTGTCATAACAAAAGGGTTGAATATTTATTGACTCAAGACATTTCAGCTTTTAATTTTTTATTAATTTGTAAACATAAAAAAAACATAGTTCCACTATGTAAACGGTTTTCTAGTGGTGATGAAGGAGAGTCGGACCAAACTGCAGCGTGTCGATTGAGATTCATGTTTAATCAAATAAAGAAACACGAACACTACACAAAACAATAAACGTAATCGAAACCGAAACAGCCTATCTAGTGCAAACTAACCGAGAGTACACATAGGACACTAAGGACAATCACCCACGACAAACTCAAAGAATATGGCTGCCTAAATATGGTTCCCAATCAGAGACAACGATAAGCATCTGCCTCTGATTGAGAACCACTCCAGACAGCCATAGACTTTGCTAGATAACCCACTAAGCTACAATCCCAATACCACCACCAAAACCCCAAGACAAACACACCACAATTACAAAAACCCCATGCCACACCCTGGCCTGACCAAATACATAAAGATAAACACAAAATACTTTGACCAGGGCGTGACAGAACCCCCCTAAGGTGCGGACTCCCGAACGCACAACCTAAACCTGTAGGGGAGGGTCTGGGTGGGCATCTGTCCGCGGTGGCGGCTCTGGTGCTGGACGTGGACCCCACTCCATAATTGTCTTAGTCCACCTCCTTAGTGTCCCTTGAGTGGCGACCCTCGCCGCTAACCTTGGCCTAGGAAACCTAACAACGGGCCCCACTGGACTGAGGTAGCTCGGGACCGAGGGGAAGCTCGGGACCGAGGGGAAGCTCGGGACCGAGGGGAAGCTCGGGACCGAGGGGAAGCTCGGGACCGAGGGGAAGCTCGGGACCGAGGGGAAGCTCGGGACCGAGGGGAAGCTCAGGAGTGAGAGGAAGCTCAGGCAGGTTGATGGATCTACCAGATCCTGGCTGGCTGGTGGTTCCGGCAGATCCTGGCTGACTGGCACTTCTGGCGGATCCTGGCTGACTGGTGGATCCTGGCAGACTGGCGGATCCTGGCTGACTGGCGGATCCTGGCTGACTGGCGGATCCTGGCTGACTGGCGGATCCTGGCAGACTGGCGGATCCTGGCTGAATGGCGGATCTAACTGATCCTGGCAGACTGGCGGTTCCTGGCTGACTGGCAGATCCTGGCCGACTGGCAGATCCTGGCCGACTGGCAGATCTGGCGGATCCTGGCAGACTGGCGGATCCTGGCAGACTGGCGGATCCTGGCAGACTGGCGGATCCTGGCCGACTGGCAGTTCTGGCGGATCCTGGCAGACTGGCGGATCCTGGCTGAATGGCGGATCTAACTGATCCTGGCAGACTGGCGGATCCTGGCTGACTGGCGGATCCTGGCCGACTGGCGGATCCTGGTCGACTGGCAGTTCTGGCAGATCCCGGCTGACTGGTGGATCTGGAAGAGTCTGATTGACTGGCAGATCTGGAAGAGTCTGGTTGACTGGCAGATGGTTGACTGGCAGATCTGGCGGCGCTGGGCAGACTGGCGGCGCTGGGCAGACTGGCGGCGCTGGGCAGACTGGCGGCGCTGGGCAGACTGACGACGCTGGGCAGACTGGCGGCGCTGGGCAGACTGACGACGCTGGGCAGACTGGCGACGCTGGGCAGACTGGCGACGCTGGGCAGACTGGCGACGCTGGGCAGACTGGCGACGCTGGGCAGACTGGCGACGCTGGGCAGACTGGCGGTGCTGGGCAGACTGGCGATGCTGGGCAGACTGGCGATGCTGGGCAGACTGGCGCTGGGCAGACTGGGCAGACTGGCGACGCTGGGCAGACTGGCGACGCTGGGCAGACTGGCGACGCTGGGCAGACTGGCGGTGCTGGGCAGACTGGCGATGCTGGGCAGACTGGCGATGCTGGGCAGACTGGCGATGCTGGGCAGACTGACGGCGCTGGGCAGACTGACGGCGCTGGGCAGACTGGCGGCACTAGCTGCTCCATATAGGCTGACAGCTCTGGCGGCTTCTTACAGACTGACCGCTCTGGCGGCTCCGTGCTGACTGGCAGCTCCTTGCAGACTGGCAGCTCCTTACAGACTGACAGCTCCGTGCAGACTGGCAGCTCCGTGCAGACTGGCAGCTCTGTGCAGACTGGCAGCTCCTTGCAGACTGGCAGCTCCTTGCAGACTGGCAGCTCCTTGCAGACTGGCAGCTCCTTGCAGACTGGCAGCTCCATGCAGACTGGCAGCTCCATGCAGACTGGCAGCTCCATGCAGACTGGCAGCTCCATGCAGACTGGCAGCTCCATGCAGACTGACAGCTCTGGCTGCTTCATGCAGACTGACAGCTCTGGCTGCTCCATGTAGACTGGCTGCTTCATGCAGACTGGCAGCTCGGGCTGCTTCATGTAGACTGGCTGCTTCATGCAGACTGACATCTCTGGCTGCTTCATGCAGACTGGCAGCTCTGGCTG
This sequence comes from Oncorhynchus tshawytscha, assembly GCF_018296145.1. Lineage (NCBI taxonomy): Eukaryota > Metazoa > Chordata > Actinopteri > Salmoniformes > Salmonidae > Oncorhynchus > Oncorhynchus tshawytscha. The sequence goes on from NC_056443.1 coordinate 13,734,259, forward strand.
CGCTGAACAGGCGGGAGACTCCTGCAGCGCTGTGTCGGAGGAAGGCTCTGGCTGCGCTGAACAGGCGGGAGACTCCGGCAGCGCTGTAGAGGAGGAAGGCTCTGGCTGCGCTGAACAGGCGGGAGGCTCCGGCAGCGCTGTAGAGGAGAAAGGCTCTGGCTGCGCTAAACAGGCGGGAGACTCCAGCAGCGCAGGAGAGGAGAAAAGCGCTGGCTGCGCTGAACAGGCGAGGCACACTGAAGGCCTGGTGCGTGGTGCTGGAACTGGTGGTACTGGATCGAGGACACGCACAGGAAGCCTGGTGCGGGAGCTGCTACCGGAGGACTGGAGTGTGAAGGTGGCACAGGATGGGCTAGACCGTGAAGGCGTACTGGAGATCTTGAGAGCAGTGTTGGCACAGGACGTGCAAGGCTAGGGATGTGCACAGGAGGCCTGGTGCGTGAGGCTGGCACCAACTTCACCAGCCGACTAACACGCACCTCAGGAAGAGTATGGAGCGCTAACCCAGGTGCCATCAAATCCCCAACACGTTCCGTCGGGCGAATTCCATGCAAAAAGCACCAACACAGCAACTCCCTCATTTCTCTCTCCTCCAATTTCCCCATGAACTCCTTCACAGTCTCTGTTTCGCTCACCTCCAACACCGGCTCTGGTTCTGGTCTCCTCCTCGGCTCCTCACGATAAACAGGGAGAGTTGGCTCAGGTCTGACTCCTGACTCTGCCACACTCTCCCTGAGCCCCCCCCAAGAAATTTTTGGGGCTGATTCTCAGGCTTCCATCCGCTACGCCGTGCTGCCTCCTCATATCTGCGCCTCTCAGCTTTCGCCGCCTCCAGTTCTTCCTTGGGGCGGCGATATTCTCCAGGCTGAGCCCAGGGTCCTTTACCGTCCAGTTCTTCCTCCCATGTCCATTTCTCCAGGTGGTGCAGCCTCTCCCACTGCAGCTGCTGCTGCTCCTGCTGCTGCTGCCTGTTAACACGCTGCTTGGTCCGTTGGTGGTGGGTGATTCTGTAACGGTTTTCTAGTGGTGATGAAGGAGAGTCGGACCAAACTGCAGCGTGTCGATTGAGATTCATGTTTAATCAAATAAAGAAACACGAACACTACACAAAACAATAAACGTAATCGAAACCGAAACAGCCTATCTAGTGCAAACTAACCGAGAGTACACATAGGACACTAAGGACAATCACCCACGACAAACTCAAAGAATATGGCTGCCTAAATATGGTTCCCAATCAGAGACAACGATAAGCATCTGCCTCTGATTGAGAACCACTCCAGACAGCCATAGACTTTGCTAGATAACCCACTAAGCTACAATCCCAATACCACCACCAAAACCCCAAGACAAACACACCACAATTACAAAAACCCCATGCCACACCCTGGCCTGACCAAATACATAAAGATAAACACAAAATACTTTGACCAGGGCGTGACACACTATGACATTATGGGGTATTGTGTGTAAGCCATTGACAAACAAATCTTATTTTAATCCATTTTAAATTCAGAATGTAACACAACAAAATGTGAAAAAAGTCTGAAGGCATAATAAATCCTAATAACGAGATAGTAAGTCATAATAATGAGATACTAAGTAATAATAATGAGATACTTAAGCAATAAGGCATATGAGAACCCAGGGATTATTGTGTGATAACTCCCAACTAAGGGGTGTTCTTAGGCCCGAAGTGAAACCTAAATCTGATGTCAACCAGATGTCATCAAACAGGCACATCAAACAGACATGAACTCACATCAACAAAACTCTCCAATACATTAATATAACAATATCACCACAAACTCGCTTGCACGCATGCACACATGCAAACACACACACACAGTGTGAGATTGACTATAGGATATACATACGGTTATGCTTGAAAGTTGAGGAGGGCCTGATGCAAAGTGCACATTGAATTCATGTGATAGAGACCACCTAAAACGCATCTCATAATAATGACTTAGCATCTCATAATAATGTCTTAATATCACATAATTACACAGCACAATGCCACAGATATCTCAAGTTTTGAGGGAGTGTGCAATTGGCATGCTGACTGAAGGAATGTCCAACAGATCTGTTGCCAGAGAATTGAATGTTAATTTCTGTACCATAAATCACGTCCAATGTCGTTTTAAAGAATTTGGCATTCGTCCAACCGGCCTCAAAACCGCAGACCACGCGTAACCACGCCAGGCCAGGACCTCCACATCCGCCTTCTTCACCTGCGGCATCGTCTGAGACCAGCTACCCGGAGAGCTGATGAAAACAACCAAAGAATTTCTGCACAACTCATAAACCGTTTCAGGGAAGCTCATCTGCATCCTCATCATCCTCACCAAGGTCTTGACCTGACTGCAATTCGGCGTCGTTACCAACTTCAGTGGGCAAATGCTCACTTTCGAAGCTACTGGCATGCTGGAGAAATGTGGTCTTCACGGATTAATCCCGGGTTCAACTGTACTAGGGAGATGGCAGACAGCGTGTATGGGGTGATGTAGGCAAGCAGTTTGCTGATGTCAAAGTTGTGAACAGAGTGCATCATGGTGGCAGTGGGGTTATAGTATGGGCAGGCATAAACTATGGACAACAAACAAAATTGCATTTTATGGATCGCAATTTGAATGCATAGAGATACCGTGACGAGATCCTGAGGCCCATTGTCATGCCATTCATCCGCCACCATCAACTCATGTTTCAGCATGATAATGCTGAACAGATCCTTGCAACATAATGCATGTTGCAAGGATCTGTACACAATTTCTGGAACCTGAAAATGTCCCAGATCTTCCATGGCCTACATACTCACCAGACATGACACCCATTGAGTATGTTTGGGATGCTCTGGATCGATGTGTACGACAGCGTGTTCCAGCAACTTCGCATAGCCATTCAAGAGGAGTGGGACCACATTCCACAGGCCAAAATCTACAGCCTGATCAACTCTATGCGACGAAGACGTGTCACGCTGCATGAGGCAAATGGTGATCACACCAGATACTGACTGTTTTTCTGATCCACAACCCTATGAATATCTGTATTCCCAGTGATGTGAAATCCATAGATTAGGGCCTAATGAATTGATTTCAATTGACTGATTTCCTTATGTGAACTGTAACTCAATCTTTGAAATTGTTGCATGTTGCGTTTATATTTTTATTCAGTGTAGTATCATTCCGTATGTCAGTAAGATTACAGTAATATCATGGGTATGGCTTAAGAGGACTGCACTCAGTGACCCTACAGTATAGATCCCTTCTGACAAATGTAATGAGATTAAAGCTGTGTGTCCAGTGTGTGTGTGTGTGTTTTTGTAGAGCAGATTCCGATGATGCAGGACTCTTGTTTATCCGTGCATTAAGAATAAATTATATCACACAGTCTTTTCCAGCATTGCAAAATACTGTGTCATTCACATATTCATTCCAAATAGCAATGTTTGCAAGATCACACAGGAAGCCTATGAGGCAAATGAGAAGATATAATCTGCAATTAACCCGTAATAAATTATTAAAAATTATGTACATGCCCACTAATTTATACTGTATAAATTAGTGGACAATAATTTAACAACAGTTTACAAGCGAAGACAAATTACATGCTCTGATTTAGATTCACACGATATGAAAGTAAATCTTGATTTCTCAAATTTCCCGAATTGAGTTGAATAACTTCTATCAAAGACTCAAAAACCTGTAGCTTTCGCAAGACTATTTCTCCCAATTTCCTCCAGCACCAACTGTATCTGAGGTACAGAGGGAAGGACTGAATGAAGGAGGAAGGGAATAAACTGGAGGGTGAGGGTAGCTCCATTTCACACTAAGGCCTGTGCTAATTTGCAATCAGACACTCTCTTTGAGTTCTCTCTCCATGCCTCCAGACAGTGTAAATGGCAGCTGAGACAAAGGAGCCATTCTCTGGGGCCTGAGCAGCCGACCAGCCAGGGCCCTAGCTAGCTCGCACTTTTATTTCAGGCCATTGCTCTCAGACGGAGACCATTCTGGGACAGGAGAGAGTTAAGAGATGGCAAAGACAGCCAAGGAGGCGGAACCAAAGCAGTACAAACTGCAAACTGAACTTACCCCCTCCATTCTCTATCCCTCCTTTCCTCCTCACCAAAGACTTGCTGAGGTGCCACACCCTAGGGCCTGTTCAGGCCTCTGTGGGTAGTTCTACTTTTTTAACATCTATTATCCATGGTTATGTAATCAGGTTTTATAGCTCTGCTCTGTTACAATATCTGGTATCCAGGTCCTGGATTTCTTCTGTGCCTTTTGGCTATGCAGTATTACATTATGCACTGTGTTCACGTTTAACTGACATTGTGAACCTCATTCTCCTTGTTTCAGAAATGTATGCAGAATAATTTGCTAATCACTTTAATAACTTTTAGTTATTACACAGTGTGTTCATGTTGAACTGACATTGTGAGGGAGAGGTCACTCTTGGAAATGAACCTTATGTCAGAAATCTACACAGAATAAACTGCTAATCACTCTTATTTCTTTAGAAGAACAGGGTTGTTAGAGGCCTCCCAATAACCTCTGCTATTTCACATAGAATAAAATACAATAGAATATATCGTTATTGGACCTGCATCATTTTCCGAATTACCAACACAAAGTATAGAAACCATCTGAAAGTCAAATATACCCATAATAAAAATAAAAAACATTAGTACTAAATGTGACAGACTATGACAGAGTAGGTCTAAGCATTCACTGATAAGGCAATCAAAAGTCTGTCTGTGTGATCGTCAATAACAGGTCACCTGTGTGTGTGTGTGTGTGTGTGTGTGTGTGTGTGTGTGTGTGCCTCCAGTGCTGTTATTGCCCTGCTATCTGTTGGCACTGCGGCTGTCTGCTGTAGCTCTGTTACCACAAGTAACAGGTGAATGATTAACTAAGGAGCCCCGACCAAGGGAGTCTTTCCTCAGGAACAGGCCATGGCCTAGCCATCAGGCTCACCACACTGTGGCAGAGACAGAGACACAAGCAGAACCATGCATTGTTGGGGTGTGGTAGCTAACCTACTGCCGGTAGATTTAGCTGTATTTAACTGTCTGATGATAACATATTTTTCATTTGTGTCTATTTGTTATTGTTAGCAAGGGCAATGATAGCTGTATGCTAGTCTCGTACCTTTTTTGGTTACATACATGTTGTGAACCATAGTGACATATTGAAGTTTTGCATTATAAAAGTCAATTGAGCGTGTCTAGCTCTAGCTGATTAAATAGAACTGGAAGACCTAGGTATTCAAGTCTTACACTACGAGGTCCGGAGCCTGCTGGTTTTCTGTTCTATCTGACAATTAATTGCACCCACCTGGTGTCCCAGGTCCCAGTCTCTGATTCTTTTTAAATTAGAAGGGAACAATGAAAATAAACGTAGTGGACCTGGCTTAGAGGTCCAGAGTTGAGTTTGAGGGCCTTGTAGGATACATTATGTTAAAAGAGTCACGGTCATAGTTGAATTTCATGCCAGAAAAAAATAAGACTCTCTGAACTGCGTCACTTTTCCTTGGACTGAGTCCCACAGGTTGACATAGTATCTGCCTTCCTGCGCTGGTTCTGAGGCTCTCTGGGACTCTCACTCAACTCTACCCCACTCTACACAATACCCCTCACACAGACACTTACAAACTACAATGCCAGGAATGGATGCGTATATGCAGAAACCTATTCAGAAATATCCCCTGGCCTTAATTAATTTCTCCTGCTGCCAAGCCAGCAAAAACTACCCTGAGTAGGACCTGAGGACTCGACTGGAGGGGAGTCAGTCCACAACTGCAAGCAAAAAGCTAAAAGTTTATCTTCATCTTATAATCGCATAATCGTTATTGCAAAGGGCAAGGGAATTGATAGAGTGACTGACTGGGAGCATTATGACCTTGAGGTGACCCCACTAGTGCAGCAGCAATGAGCCGCACACACACACACACACACACACACACACTGGTCTCTGAGCAGCAGTGAGTGAACAGTACAATTACTGTATAGCTTGCCTCGGATGACCACAGACACTCATTGTCACAGCATACCGCAGGGAACAATTGACTTCTTATACTGAGGATAGTCAGGGGATCGGAGGATAAATTTGAGCATTGCAACAACTGCACAAACAAGCTACAACCATGTGTGTGTCCCCTCGTTTAGAAAGCACTGCTTTGTGTTGTGCTGCTAGATAGGGTAGCACAAATTCAGCATATTTACACAGTAACAATCCCTTGAGCTTAAACAGTGATGATTTTGTAGATGCACATAGGATTTTGTAGATAATACAATTGTTTACAGTTATTTGCCCTCTAGGGTTGTTACTATAAAGTTGCTGAATTATAAAGCACTATAAATGTATACATCTGCATTTTTCATCATATACAGTGTTCTTTATAATAAATAACTTAATACTGGGCTGCAGGGCTGAAGAGGAGCATTGGCTGAAAAAGTGTTCCCTCTCCCCCTCCCTGCTTTCTCTGCACGCCTCCCTTCCCTTTTCTCTCCCTCACTTGGATCAAGGCTCCTCCAGTCCGCAGTCCTCACACGCTGTCTTCTTTTGCTTCACCCCTCCACACACCCTATCCCTTTCTTCATGACATCATCGCACATCTGTTGTCCCAACAGGGCGCTGATGACAAGGGCCACAAAATGACTAGCCTCTCTTTATCTTTCTTTCTCTTTGCCCTCTCACTCTTTTCCCCTCTCTCAGTCTCACTCTCTTTCTCTTTCACTCATTACTATCACCCCATAGCACTCACATCTATAGCCATGAAATGCTTTGAAAGGCTGGTCATGACTCACATCAACACCATCATCCCAGACACCCTGAACCAACTCCAATTACCACCCCAACATATCCACAGATGACGTAATCTCTATTGCACTCTACACTGCCCCAAACTACCTGGACAAAATTAATATCTATGGAAGAATGCTGTTCATTGACTCCAGCTCAGCATTCAACACCATAGTCCCCTCCAAGCTCACCACCAAGCTCAGGACCCTGGGACTTAACACCTGCCTCTGCAACTTGATCCTGGACTTTCTGACAGGCCGCCCCCCAGGCGGTGAATGTAGGCAACAACACACCTGCCACGCTGACCATCTACACGGGGTCCCTCAGGGGTGTGTGCTTAGTCCCATCCTGTACTCCCTGTTCACCCATGACTGCGTGGCCGCATACGACTCTAACACCATCATCAAGTTTGCTGATGACACAACGGTGGTAGGACTGATCACCGACAACAATGAGGCAACCTATAGCGAGGAGGTCAGAGATCTGGCAGTGTGATGCAAGGACAATAACCTCTCCCTCAAGGAGCTGATCGTGGACTTCAGGAAACAGAGGGGCAAGCACATCCCCATCCGCATTGATGGGGCTGTAGTGGAGTGGGTCGAGAGCTTCAAATTCCTTTGTGTCCAAATAACTAAGGAATTAACATGGTCCACACACACAGTTGGGAAGTGGGTATGTCACACATACACACACACTCACCACATACGCTGTTGCTACTGTCTATTATCTATCCTGTTGCCTAGTCACTTTACCCCTACCTATATGTACACAGTTACCTCAATTATCTCGTTACCCTGCGCATTGACTCGGTACTGGTATTCCCTGTATATAGTCATGTTACTTTACTCGTTATTGTTATTCACTGTGTATTTACTGTGTATTTATATATTCCTTCTGTCACTATTTTTTATCTTCATAGTAAACTCTGCATTGTTGGAGAAGGACCTGTAACTAAGCAATTCACTGTTAGTCTACACCTGTTCTTTACGATTTAGCCATTTGTTTGATTTAGCCAGTCTCTCTTTCTCTGCTGAGTCGAGTACTGCAAATATCAGGCTACATACATTAGCATGTCTGCTAGTGTTTTCTTCAACATGTGCTTTGAGAAGCAGAAATGGTTGTTAAAGTTAAAACAAATTACCCATTCAGCTGACCTCAGAGTTGACCCATGTGATTACAAGCAAGCTCAATCAGCAAGGTCAGCACTAATGCGACATGACTCTTAAAACTTTTGCCTTGTGAGTTGAGACATTAGAATCTGCCAAAATCTGTTAAGCAGTGTGTGTGTGTGTGTGTGTGAGTGAGATTGTATGTTTCAACAAAAAAATCTAACCCTGTGGACTAATGGCACTCAGTATATTCAAGAAAGACTTCATCTGATATAAATCTGATATGTGTTTGGTTCCCAAATCCACTATTTTGGGAACAACCAGTTTATAATGGGAACCAATGATCAGTACATAACTATAACTTCACAATGTAGTGCTGTGATATAAGGGCCTTTACTTTTCCTGTCTTTGCTTTTGACATTTTGCCCCAAAAACGGACAGTGCAAATAAACGTTTGCAATTTGCAGATAGTTACATAAAAGGTGAAAAGATGTCTTTAAACGTCCAATACTCTTTTCAGGAAGTAATAATACGCCCAGTGGAAAATCACCGATTCAGCTATGAACTGGTTAGTTGTGTATCAATAATATCGATGTTTACTCTCTTGCCAAGGTGGGAATCAAAATGGCGGAACCACTGCAAGGCAGAGTCTCTGGTTTGGATTGTGTTGAACAGTATGATCTCCAGCACTTTTTATGCTGCAAATATGGATGAGAAGAGACCTCATGTGGACATTTAGAGCATTGCTTTCCCACAGAGACAATCCAGAACTTCATTGGCATCATTCTATTTTAATATGGAATATACTGAAATTCATGGGTACAACATTAATAAAAATATGAAAGTTGAAACATAAGTGGAAACAATGACAATATGTATGGGGTAGAGGTAAGGGAGATGCAAAAGCTGGAAGATTAGGCTATATCATCTGAGCTCAGCCATTCTTAAGTGTATTGTCTCTCTCTATTGGTAAAAACCATAAGGGAGAAGAAATCAGTTTCTTAGATCAGTTTCTGGGGGAATCTAACTTCATCCTACATAATCATGGCACCATTTTCTTGCTCCGTCTTGAACTAATAAATGTCTGGCACAGTGCATGCTCCCGCATGATGTTTTAAGATTCAAAGGATTCTTTTGGAAGCTTAGCCTTTCCATTCTGATTAACTGTAATAGCAGTATAGTAAATAGTTGACTTACCAGTGAAATACACGTGTCGATGTTAATATAAATAATAAATATTTTATATTGGCCAAAAGGGGTCTTTTCTGAACGTTAAAACCCTGTAACAATTGCTTACTTGTCTCAAGATTGTTTGTTTGAGAATGTATCTAGCTCACACAAACGCTAGCACATGTATCATACATTTTGTATTGTAGATCTGTAGTGGTGTAATAATGTTAAATGATGTATTTTTGGTTTTATGTGTAATGTAAGTGCCTTAATGTGTTTGGCCCCAGGAAGAGTAGTTGCTGCCCTGGCAGCAGCTACTGGGTATCCTTAATAAATACAAATAGAAATATGGAACAGGTTTAAAACTCAAAGCGATATTTAAAATGCATAAATCCTAGCAATAGCTTGTATGGAAAGGGATCATTTCCATAGACATTTATGTGCAGCATATTACAGTTTATTTTTCAATTTCTAACGTGCATTGGTCAAAACTGAAGTCATATTGTCAAAACTCTTCACACAGTCAGCGAACCAGAAGTGTATGTGGACCAAACTGTGAATAATTTGTCATAATACACATTTGTCAAAATACATTCAATGACCACATTCTCCAAAATCCATCAACTATTTTTTTCATTCATACTCCACCACCTGCAAAACTATATATTTGCAGCACGTTTTCAAATACTAACACACTCTTTCCAAAACTGTTAAAAACACATTCAAAACAGAATGATGGTAAATGTTGCGCATTTCTGCAGAAACCAGATAGAAACATATAGAAAATCTAAGCAGAATATTTAATAATTTCATAAACATCTGATTGCAATTACAATTATTTATTTTTTACAAGTATATTACCATATGCAAAGATAAAGGAGAGCCAAAAAAGACACTGTTAGTGTTTTTTAGATCGGTGTGTTATAAGTTACAATGTGTGCCTTCTGAGTGAGAATTGTTGCCAGTGTTATGGTCGAACAGGCTTATTTTGAGATATGCATGAAGTGTTTTGGTGGTTTGTGTAACATCTGCTTCCAAATCACACTCTCAAACACAAAGATCCCCTTAACGCAGCTCACTCTCCAGATCCCAATCACCTGAATTCTGATCACCTGTTCGCACACCTGTATGTCATTATCACACAATATTTAGTTCAGTTCTTTACACCTCATCATTGTGAGGTATTGTTTGTTTTGTGACATGCTTCTAGTCGGAGTGCTGGGTTTCCCGTAATGTAATCATCACATGTATGATAGTTTTGGCCTGCCTCACTAATGAGGTCTTTTGCCTATTCCTTGCCTGTACCTTAGCCTATAGGAGTTCCTGTTATCAACCTTTACAATTAAACAGCTGCTATACCCTGTGCTTGAAACCAGCTCTCGGTCTCCCATCGTGTTCATTCGTTTGAGTGAGTTTGAGGTGAGATTAACTTTTTGCCTGAGATGCATGTTGGTAATGCAGACTGAAGTGTTTTGAAAAAGTGGCTTCAGTATTGACCAATGCTTGTTAGCAATTGAGAAACTAAACAAAATGTTTCCTATTCCGTTCATCTGCTTTTAAAAAGCTTCAAGATGCTGCAAGGACAACAATGGCCCAAAACATGGATTTGCATTGTTTTTTTTTACCCCCTAAACATTGCAACAATTTCTCTTGGTTTAAGGTTTTCTAAATTAGTGTAAATTAGATTTAATTACAAAGCAGCCACTTAGGTTTGTCGTAAACACTCCCTCATACCAACGCCCCCCTGGGTTAGTTTACTTTTCATCTCCCATACTGTGTATGTGTAATTTACAATCTCATTGGAGCAGAGGGGGGTTACAGATTCCTGACTGTTAGTTTATGCTTTTTCCTTTTACATATAAGCGATGCCATGTGTTTGTCCATGCATATTACTGATGATGACAAATGCCTCTGCTGTTTTGTAAAGGATAACAGCTAAGCCAGTTCTGTGTAATTGTCAACATGGTGGTCCGACCTCTTATGGCCTTTAAGGCTGTATGGATGAGTTGAGATTACTTAAATGTGCTGGTTGGTCTCATCTTTTCCTACACTGTATAGTATTTGGGGTGAATAGGATGAAAGTCAAGTGATATTTGGTGTGGTACCAGAAAGAATCCCTTTATGGCACACAATGTTTAACCCATAAAAGTCTTAGCAATTGTTCTATGATATCTATCTTAACATATGATTAATAACATGACCATCTAGCTATTTGATTCTCTATCTTTAGGGCACCTGGGGGTATCAGAAACAAATGTGTAAAAGTTATTTGATGGGGGTGGATTTCCACTTGACACATGCAGGAAGTCCTAGTCCAGGGGTTACCAAACTTGTATTGAACATTAGCTAAAATTGGCACTAGAATATCCAGGGGTCCCAACTTGGAAAAATGATATCCCCTATTTTAATGCTGTGTTTGTTCATATTCACTCAATGTTAGGTCCTGCCGGCTGTCCAGAAACACAACGACATGAAAGTAAAGTCTTACAGTATAAGAGGTTCTTAGTTGACACTAGAAGGTTGTATTATATACCCATTTGAAGAGAAAGTGAATTTGTTTGGTAAGATTACAGATTTTCTCAGGGGACCCCATTTCAATTTCTGGGGACTCCACATGGGGTCCCGAAACCAAGTTTGGGAACCACTGTCCTAGTCACAAGTGGCTACATTGTAGCTCCTAAATCTGTCATGCCAAAAATATTAATATACATGGCTAACGGGGGCATTGGGAGAATCTCAATTGCATACTCCTCACATCCTCTCCCCTCGCCGCCTTCTCAAAACCCATTGGATGAGAGAGCCAGAGGTGAGGTCCCTTCTCTTCCAATGGGTTTTGAGAAGATGAGGAGATGCAATTGAGTTTCTCCAATGGTATCCTACCTGACTGTCACTATCCCTGTCCTTGGGTCAAATTGTAAGAGAGGACAGAGGCCATCTTGCACCAAACAAGTTCTCTATCCTTGTGTGAATCCATCCCCAGAGAGAAAGGATAAAGACAACTTACTGTAACTGTCTGTTATGCTGTGAAGTTTTCCCGGTGGTTGCAAACCAAAATTATTTGAATCCCTTCCCTCCCTTACTATGTAAAAAATATGATAAGAAACAGATACCATTGTCCAGACCAGTCAAAATAGTGAGTGTGCTGTTTAAGTGCTGTCTTGGCTTTAAACGCAGTGGTTAAATACACTAACAACGGATAGGGTGCCATATGAGATGCACACTGTCTGCTGTGTTTTGTGCGGGCACTGAACAGAAAGCCAACGATGTTATGCTGTGAGATGTCTGCTGGAATCAGAAGTAGGACACGAGTTGTGTTTTACTGACAGAGGCTTTGTTGGAATGAAAGATATTAAAGCCTGGATTGAGTTATCAGCTATATAATTCAATCTAACTCTAAGGTTCTTTGGTAGAGGTTTTAGACTGTGTGAATCTGAGTCTTTGTGGTCACAGATCTGTAGCGTTATATCAGTCGTGACCAAGAGGTTGGCAAATAAGTTCAAGTATGAAGGGTGTAGTGCCGTGGTTCTCAACTCCGGTCCTCGAGTACCCCCAACACCACACATTTGTGTTGTAGCCACAGACAAAATCACCTGATTCAACTCATTGAGAGCTTGATAATAAGTTGACAAGTTGAATCAGGTGTGCGTGCTGTTGGGGTACTGGAGGAGTGGGGAAACACTTGTGTAGCGGGTTGCCTTGCCTGCCTCTTAAAAAGGGTGAGTCTGTCACAGTCTCAGCATGGCGTGGTTTTTCTGATATGAATAAAGAATGCGGGATTTTATTTTGATTAAAACAAAGCGTGCCTTTCATACTTGTTTGACTGCTCAGTGGTCAGCTGGTCCGGTTTGTGCTAGCAGAGCAAGATGAAGAGCACAACAGTCAGAATGTCTTCAACACTTCACTAACATGACAAGACATCTCCGAAAAGGAGAGAGAAGAGAGAGACGGCATGGGCTTTGCCCTCAGCCATCATCCCATGAGAGAAGTATCCTTGTAAAACGGTCCATGCTTTAAAGGTTGTTTGAAACTAAACAGCACCATCCCCACCCATTGAGAGCTTTTACTCAAACTAAGTTTCTAGGCAAACAAGCTGTTATTTGCATGGAACATCTTTTAAAGGGGAGACTGCAAATATGTCTGTCTTTGTTTCTCATTCTCATCTGATATTTTAGAGAGCTTTTGGTGGTTTTATTTGCATTTCTTGGAAGTTTAACTCGTGGCAACAACATGGGCCTGTTTGAGAAGAATCACTCAGCTTAGATACATTTGTCTTCATGAACTAGTAAATGATTCCTGACAAGATTAATACTAAGGAAAATAAATAATAGCTTCTTTCTGCAGTTTGTGTTCAAGATCACAACTATTTGACCTCCTTGAAGTTGACAGTGATGGCACTGCATTCTAACTTTCAACCACATGAGGGTATCCTCGAGATCTAAATACCATTGAGAGAGCAAGATAATTCATTGTATCCTCAAAGTAGCCTACATTCTTTCTATAATTGTTATTTAGGGGTTGAGTTGTTATATTGTGTCATCCCATGTGTGTCCTACGTGTTTCTACACCAACCAATGTTATGCTGTCTCTTATCGGTTGAAATGAACTGGACACCTGTCCTGCATGCCTGCACAATCAATTGGTGGTTTTACACGTGTGAAATTCAATGAGACCTGTTGAAGACGGAATGTCCAGAAATATTAGCCTACCTAACACCATAATAACAACAATATACATTCATAAAGCACATAGCATTTGAGACAGTATTGGTCACATGGATTAATTGATTGAAAAAAATATATAGTTGGGAGCTAAATAGGGAAGTCTCGTTTGGTTTTAACAGGGGGGTGGGCGTCTGTCTCCCTCTGCCAATGATAAAACAGCGGCACATACCTGCTGTCCCGGAATCTAAAATCCACCCCATCAGTCTAGGAGGACAACCACATTAACACCACTGCCGTCAAGTGATGACCCGTCCAGTCTCCTCATCCGAAGCCAACGCTACTACCGGGGGCTTGGAGCTGCATAGCACCAACGCTCCGCGGACTGACCCCAAGAACTAGACGCGATTAACCCAAAGAAGCGAACAGAGATTTGTTTGATTCGAACTCCCAGGACTACTTATCTTCTAAAGGAATGATTTAACTAATTTCATTTTCCCCCTCACTCAAGCAAGCAGCGGCCGTTGTGTTCAATTACACCATGCTCATTGTCTCGTCCCGCATTGCGCTGCTGTCCGTCTACTATCCCCAGATCTTCCTCATCCTCACCAGCGGTAGCTACCTGTAGGTTGGCACGTGCTTTTTACCCTTCTCTTCAACAGGTGCTTGTACAGCCATGTGATGGTGTGCATTTGTAAGATCTCTCTCTCGCTTATGCACTCATTTATTTAATTTGTTGATTGGGACATTTACGCACGTGGAAATTATAGAGCATATGTGGTTTATAATTTCACTATAAAATGAACAACTGAAATCAACTTTTGGAACTTATATAATAGCCTATTGTAAAATACTGGGATTGATATTGGCCTTTACATGAAATTGTTGGTGTCAAACAATATCTGTTTGGTTTTGTGACTGAAAGTAGAATATTAATAACAAAACCTATAAGAAAACCTCTTAACAAGAATAAAACTGTTTAACGAATATTTAACATGTCTGAAGAGCTTCATTTAAACTTTGCTGACAAAATGTATTTTCCAACTAGCTTAAAAGTCTTAGTCAATGGAGAGGTCCACAATAACAGCTGCTACAACTTCACAAACTGACAAATGACATTAAATAAATATTTTGATGGACTTATAAATGACTTATGTGGTATTCACAGTGTTCAATAAGTAAATTGACGAGATTACCTGATCAGTAGGATTCAAACATTGCAACATGACCATGTTCTTTACACACTATATTTGTAAAGCAACATATGGGAAAGAGCAACATGTCGCTGGATGACATCCTGTGTTCTGTAGACATAAAAGTGTACAAGTTATTTCTTATTACATTAAAAGACCCGGGCCCTCACAGAACATATGATTAGTGCAGATATTTCTCATACTTGCACAGACAGACCTGACCAATACCTAAAACAGCCCTAGTTGAGGTTCAAATGTGGGCTGAAACGACTATTAGCCAGAGTTAGTTTGTTGTCTGTTCTTCATTGGCTAACCATTGTTTGCTTTTGTGCATTTTAAAACCTGATTCAATGACTTGAGGTAAATCTTACACACATTGGACCTTTAAAATGTATGAGGGTCAAGTTTCTTGGCTCAGATCTATAAGGTCACAAACAATCTCAGTGACCTGTGAGCTTGTCTTGAACCAGCCATGTGTTTTAAATCAGCTGTGTGTATTAGGATTGTCTATATTGTTAGCCAAACCAAAACCTGACTGATGTGAGGGAACACTGTAGCTCATGGGGGGACCTATAGAATCTGTAGCTACAATACTACAGTCCGTGCCACGCCAACTCTGCCCCGCCGACTCTATGCCTTGATGTTTAGCCATCTCCCTCTTCCCCCCCATAGGGCATTGTCCTCGGTGGTAGCGTTGGGTGCTAACATCATTTGCAACAAGATCCCTGGACTGGCCCCAAGGCAGCGTACCCTCTGCCAGAGCCGCCCGGACGCCATCATCGTCATCGGCGAGGGTGCACAGCTGGGCATCAATGAATGCCAGTACCAGTTCCGCTATGGCCGCTGGAACTGCTCCGCCCTGGGCGAGAGGACCGTATTTGGACAAGAGCTGAGAGTAGGTCAGTCTACCTGCTGCAATGAGTCTAGTCAAACGCACATCACTTGTTACGGGGACAGTTTCCCGGATGCAGATTTTTTTAATTTTTTTTATTTCACCTTTATTTAACCAGGTAGGCTAGTTGAGAACAAGTTCTCATTTGCAACTGCGACCTGGCCAAGATAAAGCATAGCAGTGTGAACAGACAACACAGAGTTACACATGGAGTAAACAATAAACAAGTCAATAATACAGTAGAAAAAAGGAGAGTCTATATACATTGTGTGCAAAAGGCATGAGGAGGTAGGCGAATAATTACAATTTTGCAGATTAACACTGGAGTGATAAATGATCAGATGGCCATGTACAGGTAGAGATATTGGTGTGCAAAAGAGCATAAAATAAAATAAATAAAAACAGTATGGGGATGAGGTAGGTAAAAATGGGTGGGCTATTTACCGATAGACTATGTACAGCGGCAGCGATCAGTTAGCTGCTCAGATAGCAGATGTTTGAAGTTGGTGAGGGAGATAAAAGTCTCCAACTTCAGTGATTTTTGAAATTCGTTCCAGTCACAGGCAGCAGAGAATTGGAACGAAAGGCGGCCAAATGAGGTGTTGGCTTTAGGGATGATCAGTGAGTTACACCTGCTGGAGCGCGTGTTACGGGTGGGTGTTGCCATCTAAAAACTATTTTTGATGGAGATTGCCCATTGAACTTGCTTTTTAGTCCAGGACTTAGGCTTAATCTGTGTCTGGGAAATCACCCTGGGGCTCCCGAGTGGTGCAGCGGTCTAAGGCACTGCATCTGTTGTATCACAACCGGCCATGATTGGGAGTCCCATAGGGCGGCGCACAATTGGCCCAGCTTCATCCGGGTTAGGGTTTGGCCAAGGTAGGCCGGTTCAACCGACTTCCCTAGTTAAATAAAGGTTAAATAGATGAAGTAGGACCCGCAATGGGGTGGGTCCTACTTCATCTCTACATTCTCTACAGTGTGGCTGCTCCACACTGAGAAGAATATAATGGTTTATGATGATGATGTTGTGATTGTATCA
This sequence comes from Oncorhynchus tshawytscha, assembly GCF_018296145.1. NCBI lineage: Eukaryota > Metazoa > Chordata > Actinopteri > Salmoniformes > Salmonidae > Oncorhynchus > Oncorhynchus tshawytscha. Next base: position 13,751,126 of record NC_056443.1, read on the forward strand.
GAATGCCCACCAGACCAAGCATTGGCTAGAAATAGTGGAAAGCTAAGCATCTGATTGTGCCTCGGGGGCAGAGTGAGAAGTCACTGGCTTTTCCTGTGCCCTGATGAAAACGTATAGGTCTACTGTCAGTGACTAGTGCCTAACTCACAGTCCAACCAACGCTTTCCAAGGTGCATGACACAGATAAGCTGAATATATAACAAATATGATCAGCCACTCTTACAGGAAAATTAACGTCAGTTTGGTTGTTGTAGTGCTACTCCTGCAATAGAAGCAACGATGGGAGGTTCACAAACTCGTATAGTGAAGAGTGAAGCTTTACATTTTTAAAAATTTATTTTACCTTTATTTAACTAGTCAAGTCAGTTAAGAACACATTCTTATTTTCAATGACGTACTAGGAACAGTGGGTTAACTGCCTGTTCAGGGGTAGAACGACAGATTTGTACCTTGTCAGCTCAGGGATTTGAACTTGCAACATTCCGGTTACTAGTCCAACGCTCTAACCACTAGGCTACCCTGCCCTGAAACTACTTCAGTGAAATCTTCCAGTGAGAGTACTATTCTTTCACCATCAACCTTCTTCAATAACCACAGTGAATACCGTACTTTGACTCCTTAATATTAGTAATACGGGAACAATTGAAACTTGAAGCCGTGTTGCTAGTGTTCTGAAGGGGTTTCAATCCTACAACAGTCTGTCCTACATGTGACCTCGTTATGTAGAAGTCTGTCCTGCCTCTGGGCTTTTTTACATTCATTCTTACAACACTGACTGTCTTAAATACAGTAGGTCTGTATTAATTATTGTGTGAAAATTTGGGTGTGGCTGAGGTGCACCCGAGAACAACTCGGAACCAGATTGCATAGCGGAGATGGTAAGGTGGGATTCAAAATGGTCGATGATCTGTTTGTTCACTTAGCTTTCGAAGACTTTAGAAAGGCAGTGCAGGATGGATATAGGGCTGTAACAGTTTGGGGTCTAAAGTGTCTCCCCCATTTAGGAAGCGAGGGTCCAGCTGATTTTTAGGGATCCAGATTTGCAGCTCTTTCAGAACATCAGCTGTTTGGATTTGGGTAAAGGAGAAGCGAGGGGGGGGCTTGGTGCAGAGCTGTTGGCTCTGCATGGCCAGCCGGTTGTCAAGAAGTTCCTCTTCAATCACTTAATTTGATTGACCTGCAAGGACAGAGAACATATAACTATTGAGTGAGACCAGGTTTCTGTCTTGACCACTAATCAAAGTCAGCTACAGCAGTTAGAATACCAACAACAATGGAACCAAGCATGCATTACTCTATAATGAAAACAAATGTATACGCTGGGGATGACGTTTGGCAGCTCGAGGAAAACATTCACTATTCTACATTTACTGAAAGGTCTGGTTCTCTGGTTCGGACTCATGAGAGAATACTTCTGAGTTAGTTTAAAGTTATGGATCAGGGAGCCACAGAGCTAATGGGATCTATGAGTGAGTTTGTCAGGTTGGAGAGAAGCCACCCCATTGCCTTCCACTAGACGCCATGCATTAATACTGAGGTTGTTGAGGAGAATGGAAGCCAACATAGTATCTTGATTGAGGCAGGAAATATCCTATTACAAGGACAACGCAATAGTAATGTTATATACAGTAATTCATTTCCTTTCCATGAGGTAAATGTTAATGTGTTTGTTCTGAAATGGAAAGCTTGACAGATTGATCAATGGTATACCAGATGTGAGAATGTATCATGTGGTTGTGGGTCTACAACTCATAAGTTACCACCACCAGCTACAAAAACAATGAGTAATGTTCACTTAAGATTTATCTAGCATCTTTAAGTGGATTTGTGTGTTTATTAACTTCTTATAAATCATTTACAAGACGTGATGCTACATCCATAAACAACTTGTCTAGAGTGAAGGTAGTGAGCTCAATAACACTATATTGTGAGCTATAGAATGACATGTGTTGGCTGAAACAGAAACCAACTGGCACACATTAAGTGCACTTATAGATAGGATAATCTACGCTGAATAAAAACAGAAACGTAACATGTAAATTGTTGGTCCCATGAGCTGAAATAAAAGATCCCAGAATTTTTCCACACGCTAAAAATATTATTTCTCTGAAATGTTGTGCACACATTTGTTTACATCCCTGATAGTGAGCATTTCTCTTTTGCCAAGATAATCCATCCACCTGACATGTGTGGCATATCAAGCTGATTAAATAACATGATCATTACACAGGTGCAACTTTTGCTGGGGACAATAAAAGGCCACTCTAAAATGTGCAGTTTTGTCAGTCAGCACAATGACACAGATGGCTCCAGTTTAGAGGGAGCGTGCAATTGGTATGCTGACTGCAGGAATGTCCACCAGAGCTATTGCCAGAGAATCTAATGTTAATTTCTCTACCATGAGCCACCTCCAATGCAATTTTAGAGAATTTGGTATGGGCAGGCATGAGCTACAGACAACGAACACAATTGTATTTTACTGATGGTCATTTCAATGCACAGAGATACCGTGACGAGATCCATGCCATTCATCCGCCGCCATCACCTCATGTTTCAGCATGATAATGCACGGCCCCATGTCGCAAGATCTGTACACAATTCTTGGAAGCTGATAATGCCCCAGTTCTTCCATGGACTGCATACTAACCAGACATGTCACCCGTTGAGCATGTTTGGGATGCTCTTGCTCAACGTGTACGACAGCGTGTTCCAGTTCCCGGCAATATCCAACAACTTTGCACAGCCATTGAAGAGGAGTGGGAAAACATTCCACAGGCCACAATCAACAGCCTAATCAACTCTATGCGAAGGAAATATGTTGCGTTGGTGGCCACACCAGATACTGACTGGTATTCTGATCCACGCCCCTACCTTTTTTTAAGGTATCTGTGACCAACAGACACATCTGTATTCCCAGTCATTTGAAATACATAGATTAGGGCCTACTGAATTTATTTCAATTGACTGATTTCCTTATATGAACTTCAACTCTAATTGTTGCATTTATATTTTTGTTCAGTATATATACTCTATAATACTGTAGTACATACAGTAGTTTTTACTGTATCTGCTGTACAGACACAGATACATTAAGGCTCCTCTGGTAACCAGCAACTTTGGTTTTATCAGTGGAGTCTTACCAGCCCGCCTGTTAAAAATTAGGGCCGGGTAAGAGTCCAGTAGACAGAGACTATCAAATAAGGAACGGTAGGTATTTATTAGCCTGTTATAGCTTAATTACATTACACTAGTATAAGGCCGAACTGCAGTCAGGTCACCCAGTAATGTAAATTGTGTTGTAGTGGGCCACAAGCCTTTCATTAGGCCACAACATAAAATACTGTACTATACTGTAACAAACTCATACTATGTACTGTAATGCACTACAACTTACCTAGGACTAGTGCAAGGTAACTCTTAGCCCCTCTCTCTCTCTCCAGGTAGCCGAGAGGCGGCTTTCACCTATGCCATCACTGCGGCTGGCGTGGCACATTCGGTGACAACAGCGTGTAGTCAGGGCAACCTGAGCCAGTGTGGCTGCGACTGGGAGAAGCAGGGCTACCAAGACCAGGAGGAGGGCTGGAAGTGGGGAGGCTGCTCGGCCAACATCAAGTACGGCGTGGAGTTCTCCATACGCTTCGTAGATGCCCGAGAGATCAAGAAGAACGCCCGACGTCTGATGAACCTGCATAATAATGAGGCAGGACGAAAGGTAAAGTGACTGACACTGCTTGTCTTGTTGTCTGGGGTTTTAACACACCTAACAAAAATGTAGTTGTTTCTGTAGAGATCTAGAATAGAAGACAATAGAATATAATAAACTCCATCAGAAAAGTATACTGAACAAAAATATAAATGTTTCATGAGCTGAAATAAACGATCTCAGAAATGTTCAATACACACAAAGTGTAATTCTCTCAAATTTTGTGCACAGATTTGTTCACAACCCTGTCAGTGAGCATTTCTCAGTTGCCAAGATAATCCAGCCACCTGACAGGTATGGCATATTAAGAAGCTGATTAAACAGCATGATCATTACACAGGTGAACCTTGTGCTGGAGACAATAAAAGGCCACTCTAAAATGTACAGTTTTGTCACACAACACAATGCCACAGTTTTGAAGGAGGGTGCAATTGGCATGCTCGCTGCAGGAATTTCCACCAGAGCTGTTGCCAGTCATTTTAATTTCTCTACCATAAGCTGCCTCCTATGTCGTTTTAGAATTTAGAATTTGGCAGTACGTCCAACCACGCCAGCCGAGGACCTACACATCCAGCTTCTTCACCTGCGGGATCATCTGAGACCATCCAACTGGACAGCTCTGTTAAAACTGTGGGTTTGACAACCAAAGAATTTCTGCACAAACTGTCAGAAACCGTCTCAGGGAAGCTCATCTGTGTGCTCGTCATCCTCACCACGGTCATGACCTGACTGCAGCTCGGCATCATAACCAACTTCAGTGGGCAAATGCTCACCTCCGATGGCCACTGGCACGCTAGAGAAGAGTGCTCTTCACGGATGAATCTTGTTTGTTTTCTCTTGATTGATGTTTGACAGCATGTTCCAGTTCCCAGCTATATCCAGCAACTTCGCAGAGCCATTAACCTCTCTAGGGTACGTGGGACGGTAGCGTCCCACCTGGCCAACATCCGGTAAAATTGCAGAGCGCAAAATTAAAAAATAATCAATTCAAATATTTAACATTCTTTAAAATATGTGTTGAAAATGTGTGTCAAAATAAAGGTTAACTTCTTGTTAATCCAGCCGCTGTGTCAGATTTCAAAAAGGCTTTACGGCGAAAACAAACCATGCGATAATCTGAGTACAGTGCCCCACATACAAAACTATGAAAAATATATTTCAACCAGGCACAAAAGTCAGAAATAGTGATATAATTAATGCCTTACCTTTGAAGTTCTTCTTCTGTTGACACTCCAAAATGTCCCGGAATCATCACAAATTGGCCTTTTGTTCGATAATGTCCTTCTTTATGTCCCAAAAATGTACATTTATTTGGCGCGTTTGATTCAGAAATACACCGGTTTCAACTCGCCCAACATGTCTACAAAGTATCTAATAAGTTACCTGTAAACCTGGTCCCAAACATTTCAAACAACGTTGCTAATCCGGTACCGTAAAACGTAAATAATTAATAACATTTAAGACGGAGCTCCTTGTCACGCGAGTCCACCTGGAGTGACACTTACAATGAATATCACTACTTCTTCATTTCTCAAAAGAAAAACATCGAACAATTTCTAAAGACTGTTGACATCTAGTGGAAGCCATAGGAACTGCAACCAGGTTCCTAATAAAAAGGTCATCCCATGGAAAATCCTTTGACCTCAATTTTTTTCCCCTTGGATGGCTTGTCCTCGGGGTTTTGCCTGCCAAATCAGTTCTGTTATACTCACAGACATTATTTTAACAGTTTTAGAAACATTAGTGTTTTCTATCCAAATCTACCAATTATATGCATATCCTAGCTTCTGGGCCTGAGTAACAGGCAGTTTACTTTGGGCATGCATTTCATCCGGATGTCAAAATACTGCCCCCTACCCAAGAGAGGTTAAAGAGTGGGACAACAATCTACACGACACAATCAACAGCCTGATCAACTCAATGCGAAGGAGATGTCACGCCAGATACTGACTGGTTTTCTGATCCACACCCCTACCTTTTTTACGGAGGTATCTGTGACCAACAGATGCATATCTGTATTCCCAGTCATGTTAAATCTATAGATTAGGGCCTAATCTATTTATTTCAATTGACTGATTTCTTTAAATGAACTTAACTCAGTAAAATCTTTGAAATTGTTGCTTTCTGCATTTATATATTTTTCAGTATAAATATAAGTTCAGCGGAGACAGCATCGCTGTGCTAAATTATGCTGTACTAGTTTAAAACAGAGGGTTTCAGAATGTGTGTGTGTGAGCCATGCGTGTCATGTGTCGGTGTGTGCGTGAGCATGCCCGTGTGTGTGTGAGTGGAGGGAATGCAAGGCCAGGCAAACCGGCTGCCAAATGGAGGCCTGCCATAACCCTGCAGTCCCATTCATTGAATTACAGAGCATTAAGTCAGGATACAGGATATTATTGCAAAGTCTCTCTCTCTTCCTCTCTCAGTGGCAGCTCACAAAACCATGCTGCTGCACCACTGCACACACTGAACAAACCTAATCAAGCGCCAATTCCCCTAACTTGATAGCAGGGCAGATCAAGAGCAACAGGCTTGATACACTGATACACTCGTACATGATAGGCAAGTAGGCTGCAGTACTGGCCACCCAGTTAGAAGTTTTACTTTAATTCCTATAGACAATGTATCTAAGCAACACTGATAGATATTGCTTTGTGTTAGAAGTTGCTATCATTTTTGGGTGAACATTGGGCTACATAAACATTTCCGATTTGGTCAAAACTATATAACTCAACCCTAAATGGTAAACTGTCATCTGTCAAATGTGTCCGCTGAATATATCTGTGAGGCATCAAAACTTAAATTGCACATGAAACGTCAGTACAACGTTATACATGTTCTGGTTACATGAGAGTTCTGGTTGTTCATTCTGTCTATTGTGGTCTTTAGGAAGACCAAGTTAGTAAGAGAATAGAGGCTTGAACCTGGCATCACTGTCCAGTTGGGGGATTTGAAATATGTACTCCATATGGACTTTAGGTTATATTGCAGGGGATGCCCTTAGTCAATAGAATTGTAGTATTGTAGAATTGTTGAATGAATTGGAAAATACAATTTGTGGATATGTGGGCTGGCCTAAACCTTTTCTTGCAAATCTCCAATTCACATCACTGTGAATTAAGTAGTTAAGATGTAACACTTAAGAGTGTGCTTTTGAACTCTAACAATGGCAGCATATGACTAACTAGCCTGATCTACCATCCTGACCACTGGGCTCGGTTTGTTTCACTTCACGTAATCACCTAATTTGTGTAGAGAAACAGAATGTAAGCTTGTGAGATCAGGATGGTTGAACTAGTTAGTAACCATCAATGACAACTAATGACTCTCAAACACTTTAAGCTACCTACACACAACTATTCAACATTTGGGACATGCCAACTCTTTCTCAAGGATTGTATCTAGCCCTCAGGTCATGTCAAACTTTTCCAAACCCTGTATCCAACCCTCTTCTCTCCTCTCCCTCAGATCCTGGAGCAGCATATGAAGCTGGAGTGTAAGTGTCACGGCGTGTCGGGCTCCTGCACAACCAAGACCTGCTGGACCACCCTACCCAAGTTCCGGGAGATCGGCTACGTCCTGAAAGAGCGCTATGGCGAGGCGGTCCAAGTCGAACCGGTCCAGGCCTCGCGTCTCCGTCAACCCTCCTTCCTGCATCTGAAGGAGTCACGGGGGTACCAGAAACCCACGGACACAGATTTGGTCTACCTGGAGAGGTCTCCTAACTACTGCGAGGAGGACACGGCGACAGGGAGCACAGGGACGCGGGGGAGGCTGTGTAACCACACGTCACCCCATACCGACGGCTGCAATCTGATGTGTTGTGGTAGAGGCCACAACACCCACCAGTACACCCGCGTGTGGCAGTGCAACTGCAAGTTCCAGTGGTGCTGTTTTGTGAAGTGTAACATGTGCAGTGCGAGGTCTGAGGTGTTCACCTGCAAATGATGGATGGATGGATGGATGGATGGAGGAGGGGGACGGAGAGAGCTGGGAAAAGGGACAAGGGACAGGGCAAGGCCATGAGAGAGGATACAAGGAAAGGAAAAAAGGATATTAGGACGTGGGGAAGAACTGTTCAGGATGTACTCTACAGTGGACTTGGAAATTGTTAGATTCTTCATGACTTCATTTTGCACATTGGACATCCTATTTCATTTGAAAAACAAAGATTAAATGAACTAAAATGACTTTGATAGAAAGTACTTTGAGAAGTAGGCTGCCTTGGTGGAAGAGTGTGGTAACATCTCACAGCAAGAACTGGCAAATCTGGTGCAGTCCATGAGGAGGAGATGCACTGCAGTACTTAATGCAGCTGGTGGCCACACCAGAAACTGACTGTTACTTTTGATTTTGACCCCCCACCCCCCTTTGTTCAGGGACACATTATTCAATTTCTGTTAGTCATGTCTGTGGAACTGGTTCAGTTTATGTCTTTTATTGAATCTTGCTATGTTCATACAAATATTTACATGTCAAGTTTGCTGAAAATAAACGCAGTTGACAGTGAGAGGACGTTTCTTTTTTTGCTGAGTTTAGTATGGATAGCAATGTTTAATATCATTTTTGGAGTGGTTGAAAAAGTACTCAATTCTCATACGAGTAAAAGTAAACATACCTTACCTTGAAAATGAAAGTCATCCAGTAAAATACTACTTCAGTGAAAGCCTAAAAGTATTTGGTTTTAAATAATGTATACTTGAGTAAATGTAGTTACAGATAGCCAGGGTCACACCCCAACACTCAGACATAATTTAAAAACAAAGCATCTGTGTTTAGTGATTCCGCCAGATCAGAGGCAGTAGGGATGACCGGGGATGTTCTCTTGATAAGTGTGCGAATTGGACCATTTTCTGTCCTGCTAAGTATTCAAAATCTAAAGAGTAATTTTGGGTGTCAGGGAAAATGTTTGGAGTAAAAAGTACATACTCTTTAGGAATGTAGTAGAGTAAAAGTAGTCAAAAATATAAATAGTTAAGTACAGATACACCCAAAAACGACTTAAGTTGTACTTTAAAGTACTTTACACCACAGATTTTTTTTGTCTTTGATTTACCAGAGCTAGTGTGGCATTAAGCCACTTAAGGACACTTTTTCTGCTATTTTAATTTTCTTAAATCTGTGCACTTCTATTGTCAGTAGCATGTGAAAGTAGTCATCTTATTATTTTGCACTCACCATCCCTCCTCAATTCATTGGACATGATTTGAACATGTTACTAGGTCAATTGGTGAGTGCTGCACTGAATCATATTGCCAGAGCCTAACAAAGCAACCCGTTCAAGCCCATACAAAGGAAAACATGTCCCTATTTCGGTCTCAATTCCAACATGGCTATGTCCACGTTACCTATTGTTATGTTGTGTTTTTATTAATTTTTATTTAACCAGGAAAAAACACATTGAAACCTAGGTGTAATTTCAGGGGGGGGGGGATATTATAAATTCACATTCTGAGATGATGTGGTGTAAGCGTTATGGAGCTCCATGGGCAATGTATTCGCAAACGATTACACTGCACATCCCCACCAATGCCAGAGATATGGAATTTCACTGTCGCTCTCCCCTTGCATTCACAACGTCTATACCAGCAGAGTTAAAGTCAACCTGTCCTGAGAATAAGTATTTTGCCTAACCATTATAATACAGATCTATAGAAAGAGGGCATGGGCCAGGGCGTCAATCTTCTATGTATTCAGCGATTGTTTTATTTAGGCTTTATATAGCTAAAAATATATATTTTTATATGCATTATGTATGGCACTTTGTTTTCATTCATTGTCATTGTTTTTAAAGATTTGAGAGCTACAAATGATTCTGAATTATTTGGTCTCTGATGTATTAAAGTTGCTGTAGTGTACATAGTCCATGTGTTCTGTAATTAGCCCAGATTGTTTTATTCTCGATATGAAGACCATAATTCTCTGTAGCTCCTGGTTTACCTGGTGAATTATCAGGCAATGCAGCAGCAAAATGTTAAGTATTAAGAAAATAAATGGATGTTAGAGATCGAGTGTTGGATTGGATGTCTGCTATATGTCTGATAAATGATTGCACAGCTTTTAGGCAATGCAGGATTGTGTGCACCACAGAAAAATTGACAATTAATTTTTCTAATAAAATCTGAGCATCTTTTAGTGATTTCTTGGGTTTCCTGTCCAGACTACTGTACCACTGTCTTTTGACACAAAAGCATACATCAATTTACATAATACTGGAACATTTGTCACAAGTTTTATTCAGCAGTTAAAGTTACAATCATCCGTTATATAGACCTTGAGTAGTACGGATATAATTCTGGAAGAATACCAGTACAGAAGGCACAGGAGGACAGAGTTATGGTTTGAGTGGTGAAACGCTGATCTAGATGACACCTTTCAGTCCTGCTGCTGTTGGACAGCTGTTTGCTCCTGACCCTGAAGTTGTTGACTAGACAGCTGTGACGGCCACCTCATTCAGCCAGCCTGACGCTCTCTCTGGGTTTTCCTGTGTTTGAAAAGCATTGCAGGCAGCCACTGGAGCAGAAGTAAAAGCCGTGTTTTGTCAGCCGTCTGAAATGCTGGGGACCGGAACCTCATAAGCTCCCCTCACTATACCCAGCGGATTGGGGAAAGTCAACCCGATTGTTTCAATACATGTTGTCATTAAAAAACAAGGGACAGAGTAAATAGGGTGGAGCAGCAAGTGGGCCGGGTGACTAAAGCAATGTATTGTTGAGGTGTCAGGACCAGTCAGCTTATTCAGTGTGTGTGTGTGTGTGTGTGTGTGTGTGGGGGGGGTGTCATTCTGCAAGCTAATACTTCTGGTGTGATTCACTCGCACTGCCACTCACACTACTTGGGTCTCTGTCCACAAACGCATATACTACCACTTACACAAGGGCTCACTGTCTACACACTGCCAATCACACTCTGTCTGCCCCATCTAGCTGGCTGCCAAAGACCCATACCAGTCAAAGTACACACACACACAGCAAACATAGCTGACACAGAACATAGATTAGGTTATTGAAATGCGTAAGGATGTTGACTGGTGTTGTTGGTTGGAATATGTATCTACATATTCAATCAAAGGTTTTTTTTAGTAAAGAAACATGCAGTACCAAGAAGTACAGGAATAGTCCTTTGTATCATTGATATTCTCACCAAAAGCCAACACAGGGTGGTAAAGCAGATATGGTGCAAAGCTGGTAGCAAGACAATCAAAATCCATTCCCTTCGCAACACCCTTAGAACGGAACCCTGTACAGTTTGGTTAGCACCAACAAATTGGTTTGAAATCATTTGTGTGAAAACCTTCAAGGGTCTTTTGAACAGGGTTTGAGCAGCATGATACCATCTCTCTCCTTTACTCTTAAGCCCATGGCCCTCAGGGAGGAGTCATCGGCCAACCCACAACATTCTAGAGCTACCACCAGCTCCTGATTCACCAGGTTGTGGTCTAGAATATTCCGGGTAGCAAAGATGGCCCACTGGCTGATGGAGAAACAACGGTTAAGGATGGCATTACATATACATTTATGGCACAAAGAGAGTTAGTTTTATTTTACAATGGAAGAGGAACAAGAGGAATGTAGAAACCCGACTCTCAAAAGCTTTTTTCTACACCAAAACTACCCATACTGGTTGTCTCCTACACATTCACACATACTTTACTTTGATTTGTGGTTGAAGGGGTGTAACACTAACCCACTCTCAATTAGCTACCACCATCCCACTGTAAAGGACACTATCAGTACAATGAGTGAGTACTGTGTCCATTTTGAATGACAAGGAAGCAACCAAGCCTCCCACCCCCTCTAGTTCTCTTCCTCTCCACATATGCCCAGTCAGTATCATTGACCAGGCCATGTAGCTGTGTGGCTGTGGCCCAGACCTGGGTTCAAATACTGAATACATAGAAGATTGACGCCCTGGCCCATGCCCTCTTTCTATAGATCTGTATTATATGGTTAGGCAAAATACTTATTCTCAGGACAGGTTGACTTTAACTCTGCTGGTATAGACGTTGTGAATGCAAGGGGAGAGCGACAGTGAAATTCCATATCTCTGGCATTGGTGGGGATGTGCAGTGTATCGTTTGCGAATACATTGCCCATGGAGCTCCATAACGCTTACACCACATCATCTCAGAATGTGAATATATAATATCCCCCCCCCCTGAAATTACAACTAGGTTTCAATGTGTTTTTTCCTGGTTAAATAAAAATTAATAAAAACACAACATAACAATAGGTAACGTGGACATAGCCATGTTGGAATTGAGACCGAAATAGGGACATGTTTTCCTTTGTATGGGCTTGAACGGGTTGCTTTGTTAGGCTCTGGTAATATGATTGATTGAGCTTGCCTGGCTGAATGGACCAATAGAATCATCTCAAACCGGCAAATGTAAGGGTTTTCTTCTGGTGAAAGAGAGGCGGACCAAAATGCAGCGTTGTGGTTATTCATGTTTTTAATAAAGACGACTATACATGAACAGACTAAACAAAACAAGAAAAGTGAAAACCTAAACAGTCCTATCTGGTGCAAACACAGAGACAGGAACAATCACCCACAAAACCCAACACAAAACAGGCTACCTAAATACGGTTCCCAATCAGAGACAATGACTAACACCTGCCTCTGATTGAGAACCATATCAGGCCAAACATAGAAATAGACAAACCAGACACACAACATAGAATGCCCACCCAGCTCACGTCCTGACCAACACTAAAACAAGGAAAACACATACAAACGATGGTCAGAACGTGACAGCAAAGACCACACATCCGGCACTCCAGGCAAGCTACCCACTGGGCACAGACATATTTTCAATGTCTAGCTTTGGTTTACATTTGGTTCATTTGTCAATTTAAGTGGAATTTACTTGAAATCAAGAAAACATTTAATGTAATTTGATTTGTTGATTTTTCAAATTCAATCCGTTTTCCACATTGATTCAATGTTATCACAATTTTTGTTGAATTGACTTGAAAACAACATTGATTCAAATAGTTTTTGCCCAGTGTGTCTGTCTGTAACCCACCTGAGAAGAGCAGAGGGAGCTCAACAGTAACCGTCGATGACAACTTCCTTCCTGAGAGGGTCAGGGGGACAGAGTGGGGCTCAGATTAATAGCTCACTGCCTGGTGAAAAGACAAGCTGGCACCGTGCCCTGACCGACAGCTAGCCCCCGGGGGTGGACGGAGGTGGACTTAAACTAAGCTGTTGTGTCAGTGCCAACATCCACCAACAGTATAAACATGATGGATACATGAAACATACAGTATAAGGATTCACCACAGTGACTTGTCATGCCACTAGAGGTCTCTTCACAGTCCCCAAGTCCAGAACAGACTATGGGAGGCACACAGTAATACATAGAGCCATGACTATTTTCCATATCAGGTAACTGATGAAAGCAGTATAATTCAGATTGAAAAAGCAGGTAAATATACACCTTATAGAACAACATGGACTGTGAAGAGACACAAAAGGAACAGACACATGCATACATAAACACACACATTGTGATATTGTTGTATGGTGGTATTGAACATTTTGTGTTGTAGATGTGGTGGTGTGGGGATGTTAAATGATGTACTGGTTAATCTTTAACTCATTCAATACAAACATAGTTCAATGTTTGATCTTTTGTTTTATACGTAAATGTGGGTGCATTGGTGTGTTTGGACCCCGGGAAGAGTAGCTGCCGTCTTGGCAGCAGCTAATGGGGATCCCTAATAAATACAAATGTAGACACTCCCCTACATCTATTTGGACAGTTAACTTCTTGGATATAGGGGGCGCTCTTTTAATTTATGGATAAAAAAACGTGCCCGTTTTAAGCGCAATATTTTGTCACGAAAAGATGCTTGACTATGCATATAATTGGCAGCTTTGGAAAGAAAACACTCTAACGTTTCCAAAACTGCAAAGACATTATCTGTGAGTGCCACAGAACTCATGCTACAGGCGAAACCAAGATGAAACTTCAACCAGGAAATGGGCAGAATTTTTTAGGCTCTGTTTTCCATTGTCTCCTTATATGGCTGTGAATGAGCCTGCCCTTTCTATCCAAGGTGTCTGCAGCATTGTGACGTATTTGTAGGCATATCATTGGAAGATTGGCCATAAGAGACTACATTTACCAGGGGTCCGCCCGGTGTCCTTTGTCTAAATTGGTGCGTAATCTACAAGCTGCACGCAGTCATCCAGTGATTGAGAGGAGAGAGGAGGCTTTCAACGAACGATATATCATGAAGAGATATGTGAAAAACACCTTGAGGAATGATTCTAAACAACGTTTACCATGTTTCAGTTGATATTATGGAGTTAATAATTTGGAAAAAAGTTCGGCATTTTTATGAATGTTTTTTCTTTTTTTTTTGGTAGCCAAACGTGACGCACCAAACGGAGCGATTTCTCCTAAACAAACAATCTTTCAGGAAAAACTGAGCATTTGCTATCTAACTGAGAGTCTCCTCATTGAAAAGATCTGAAGTTCTTCAAAGGTAAATGATTTTATTTGAATGATTTTTTTGGTTTTTGTGAAAATGTTGCCTGCTGATGCTAACGCTAAATGCTACGCTAGCTGTTACACAAATGCTTGTTTTGCTATGGTTGAGAAGCATATTTTGAAAATCTGAGATGACAGTGTTGTTAACAAAAGGCTAAGCTTGAGAGCTAGAATATTAATTTAATTTCATTTGCGATTTTCATGAATAGTTAACGTTGTGTTATGCTAATGAGCTGCGGGGATAATTACACTCCTGGATAAAGGTTTTTTTCGTAGCTAAACGTGACGCACCAAACGGAGCGATTTCTCCAAAACAAATAATCTTTCAGGAAAAACTAAGCATTTGCTATCTAACTGAGAGTCTCCTCATTGAAAACATCTGAAGTTCTTCAAAGGTAAATTATTTTATTTGAATGATTTTCTGGTTTTTGTGAAAATGTTGCCTGCTGATGCTAACGCTAAATGCTACGCTAGCCGCGCTAGCTGTTACACAAATGCTTGTTTTGCTATGGTTGAGAAGCATATTTTGAAAATCTGAGATGACAGTGTTGTTAACAAAAGGCTAAGCTTGAGAGCTAGAATATTAATTTAATTTCATTTGCGATTTTCATGAATAGTTAACGTTGCGTTATGGTAATGAGCTTGAGGCTGTATTCACGATCCCGGATCCGGGATGGCTCGACGCAAGAAGTTAAGCTAAAAAACATAATTTGGCTCTATACTCCAGCATTTTGGATTTGAGAGCAAATATTTTACAGATGTGAAAGTACAGAATGTCACCTTTTATACGAGGTTGTTTTCATATATGTTTTACATTTAGAAATGAATGCACTTTATGCATCTAGTCCCCCCGTTTGAATGTGACATTAAGCACTTGGAAAAATGAACTTAGTGCATAAAATGTAGTATTTGGTCCTACATTCCTAGCACACAATGACTACATCAAGCTTATGACTCTTCAAACTTGTTGGTAGCATTTGCAGTTTGATTTGGTTGTGTTTCAGGATATGTTGTGGCCAAAATAAATGGTAAATAATGTAGTGTGTCATTTTGAGGCCACTTTTGTGATTAACAAGTATTTGGGAGGGGGGGGGGGCGCTATGAATGTTTGTTCCTCTTTCTCACTCAACATTATTCAGGATTTATTCAGGACTATCCATAATCATGGAAGCATCCACATTAATGTAGAAGGACTGAAAAGCTCAGTTCTGGGATTTTCTTCTACTCCAAAATTAATTTTAAAAAATGTATGCTGACACCATCTGAAATATAATTTCCATCTCCAGAAATGAGCCCAATTACATACGGGTAAAAATTTAACATATTGGACCATGCATATAGCCTATGTATGGTCTACAGTGCCTTCAGAAAGTACTCGGACCTGTGGACTTTTCCCAAAATGTTTACGTTAAAAACGTATTCTAAAATGGATTTAAAAAAAAGACAAACTCCTCAGCAATCTACACATAATTACAAAGCGAAAACAGGTTTCAGGAAATGTTAGCAACTTTATAAAAACAGAAATAAGATACTTACATTAAGTATTCGGATCCTTTGCTATGAGACTCGAAATTGAGTTCAGGTGCATCCTCTTTCCATTGATCATCCTTGTGATGTTTCTACAACTTGGAGTCCACTTGTGGTAAATTCAATTGATTGGACATTTTTTGGAAAGGCACACACCTGTCTATATAAAGGTCCCACATTTGACAGTGCATGTCAGGGCAAAAACCAAGCCATGAGGTCGAAGGAATTGTCCATTGATCTCCAAGACAGGACTGTGTCGAGGCACAGATCTGGGAAACGGTACCAAACATTTCTGCAGCATTGAAGGTCCCCAAGAACACAGTGGCCTCCATCATTCTTAAATGGAAGAGGTTTACATAGACATACGTGCATTTGTCCAAATACTTATGACACCTTCAAAGAGAGGGACTAGATACATAAAATGCTTTCATTTCTAAAATGGTAAAACAAATATTTATAACAATACCCTCAAATAAAAGATGACATTCTGTACTGTCGCCTCATGACATTTGTTAAATCCTAAATGTTGGAAGATAAAGACAAAATGTACACATTTTAGCATCACTGTGTGTCCAAATAAATACATAGTATACAGTAAAATATATCTATCATCCACCAACATTGATTTATGACTATAAACATGGTAGATAAATGTACGTATCAGCAACAACAATACTTACAGGAAGACAAAGGATGATACATAAAAGTACAACGCTCATTAGGTTAACATCCATCCACAGTGGCTTTAACATGATAGTTACAACTAGTAAAATTTAAACACCACAGGGACATCAGATTCTAGACGAATCAAAAGGACACAGGGATTGTTGCTTTCAATAACGCAGTTGTCCATAATGAGAGGAAGACCATCCAGTTCCCTAACCTGGAAGAAGAATACAAAAATCGAATTAGGAATACACGATATATTGGTGAACATATCGGAATTGGCCGATATTAGCTAAAAATGCCAACATCGGTATCGGCCCGATGTCTAGTTTAACAACGATTTGCAAAACCGATGTCAAAGCTGACACGCATGCCTAAACTCAGCAAAAAAAGAAACGTCCTCTCACTGTCAACTGTGTTAATTTTCAGCAAAATTAACATGTGTAAATATTTGTATGAACATAAGATTCAACAACTGAAACAAACTGAACAGGTCCCACAGACATGCGACTAACAGAAGTGGAATAATCCAGGTCAAAATCAAAAGCAACAGTCAGTATCTGATGTGGCCACAAGCTGCATTAAGTACTGCAGTGCATTTCCTCCTCATGGACTGCACCAGATTTGCCAGTTCTTGCTGTGAGATGTTACCACACTCTTCCATCAAGGCACCTGCAAGTTCCCGGACATTTCTAGCCCTCACCCTCCGACCCAACAGGTCAGAGACGTGCTCAATGGGATCGAGATCCGGGCTCGTCGCTGACCATTGCAGAACGCTGGCATTCCTGTCTTGCAGGAAATCACGCACAGAACGAGCAGTATGGCTGGTGATATTGTCATGCTGGAGGGTCATGTCAGGATGAGCCTGCAGGAAGTGTACCAGATGAGGGAGGAGGATGTCTTCCCTGTAACACACAGCGTTGATATTGCCTGCAATGACAACAAGCGCAGTCTGAAGATGCTGTGACACCGCCCCAGACCATGACGCACCCTCCACCTCCAAATCGATAATGCTCCAGACTACAGGCCTCGGTGTAACGCCCATTCCTTCGAAGATAAACTCAAATCCGACCACCCCTGGTGAGACAAAACCGTGACTAGTCAGTGAAGAGCACTTTTTGCTAGTCCTGTCTAATCCAGCGATGGTGGATTTGTGCCCATAGGCGACGTCGTTGCCGGTGATGTCTGGTGAGGACCTGCCTTTACAACAGGCCTACAAGCCCTTAGTCCAGCCTCTCTCAGCCTTTTGTGGACAGTCTGAGCACTGATGGAGGGATTGTGCGTTCCTGGTGTAACTTGAGCAGTTTTTGCCATCCTGTGCCTGTCCCGCAGATGTTCAGATGTACCGATTCTGTGCAGGTGTTGTTACACGTGGTCTGCCACTGCGAGGACGATCAGCTGTCCGTCCTGTCTCACCGGTAGTGTTGTCTTAGGCATCTCACAGTACAGATATTGCAATTTATTTCCCTGGCCACAGCTGCAGTCCTCATGCCTACTTGCAGCATGCCTAAGGCAAGTTTACGCAGATGAGCAGGGATCCTGGGCATCTTTCTTTTGTTGTTTTTCCAGAGTTAGTAGAAAGGCCTCTTTAGTGTCCTAAGTTTTCATAACTGCGATCTTAATTGCCTACCGTCTGTAAGCTGTTTAATTAATTGTTTATGGTTCATTGAACAAGCATAGGAAACGGTGTACAAACCTTTTACAGTGAAGATCTGTGAAGTTAATTGGATTTTTAAAATTATCTTTGAAAGACAAGGTCCTGAAAAAGGGATGTTCCTTTTTTTTGCTGAATTTATATAACACAAATAGATGAAAACATCTTTGTATAACGTAGGTAGGTAAGTGATGACTCCACGTAAAATTTTGCACTACATGTGCAACACAGTATTCCTAACCTAGCCCACAATGTCTGCTGTGTGGATCGAGCAGTCAACAAGTCGATTTCAATTTCAGCGAGACAACTTAAAGGCGAAATCCATTAACGCCAAGATAATGGAATTCATTGCCCTTGACAAATCAACCGATCTCTGTCGTGGGTGATGTTGGCTTTCACCAACCAGTCGAGCACCGGTACACTTTTTATTTATATTTAAAAAAAAAAAATTCAGATGTTGCCCTACCGGAGTTACACCATAATAGCGTCACAGCTATTAGCTTCACAACGGACATCAGCCCCATGAGCTTACGGAGTCTGACAGCACAGTGGGTCGTCGAGGATTTCATACTGAAGTCGTATTGAATGCTCATGAATATGCTGGTATTCATACCGCTGCTGCCATTTCACTGGCATTTGAGAACATGTTTGAAACTTGAACACACTAGCTAGCTCCATTAGAACAACTGACTCAACTGCGCCTGCAGCAGATGTGATACCCTCTCATGGCATTGAAACACCTGCTCAACAAAACTGGCAGGGATGTAAACAAATGTGCACACAATTTGAGATAAGCTTTATGTGGATATGGAACATTTCTGGGATCTACACTGCTCAAAAAAAGTAAAGGGAACACTAAAATAACACATCCTAGATCTGAATGAATGAAATATTCTTATTAAATACGCTTTTCTTTACATAGTTGAATGTGCTGACAACAAAATCACACAAAAATTATCAATGGAAATCAAATTTATCAACCCACGGAGGTCTGGATTTGGAGACACTCAAAATTAAAGTGGAGAACCACACTACAGGCAGATCCAACTTTGATGTAATGTCCTTAAAACAAGTTAAAATGAGGCTCAGTAATGTGTGTGGCCTCCACGTGCCTGTATGACCTCCCTACAATGCCTGGGCATGCTCCTGATGAGGTGGCGGATGGTCTCCTGAGGGATCTCCTCCCAGACCTGGACTAAAGCGTCCGCCAACTCCTGGACAGTCTGTGGTGCAACGTGGCGTTGGTGGATGGAGCGAGACATGATGTCCCAGATGTGCTCAATTGGATTCAGGTCTGGGGAAAGGGGGGGCCAGTCTATAGCATCAATGCCTTCTTCTTGCAGGAACTGCTGACACACTCCAGCCACATGATGTCTAGCATTGTCTTGCATTAGGAGGAACCCGGGGCCAACCGCACCAGCATATGGTCTCACAAGGGGTCTGAGGATCTCATCTCGGTATCTAAATGGCAGTCAGGCTACCTCTGGCGAGCACATGGAGGGCTGTGTGGCCCCCCAAAGAAATCTTGCTTCCTAAGTGGACAGTTTGATTTCACAGAAGTGTGATTGACTTGGAGTTACATTGTGTTGTTTAAGGGTTCCCTTTATTTTTTTGAGCAGTGTATTTTCAGATCGTGAAACATGGGACAAACACCTTACATGTTTCGTTTATATTTTTGTTCAGAGTAGTGTTTGTATTCTAATTCCTAATTCTAACGCCACTGATTCTGTCACATAACAGTGGAGTGCGCATGCCCATTCTGACTTTGTCAATGCTAAGCTAACCAGTTAGCTAGCAGCTAGTGCTGACTGGTTTCTATGGAGTGAAGATGGCCCCTTTTCCCGACGAGGTGGATGCTTTTACTGGCCCACATTGGCGAATGAAACTTTGCCCTGGCAACAAAACTGCCCACACAGGCTGTGGACAAGCAATTCAGTGGTATTCTCTCTTTACTGTGTCGCCACCAGGCTCGATGCTATGTACAAGGACCGCTACTTTGATGCAAACAAAAAACGTAAAATTTGTTAAATGTTGCATACAAGATGACAACATGGAAACGGACACCGTGACAGTGTGCACCAAGGAAGAGGCCACAGACAGACACAGCTGAAACGTCACTGCTTGACATGTATGATGCAATCATGGTTGAGAATGAAATGACTGAACAATGAAACAGCACAGCAACTAAGTGAAATAAATCGGTTTTGATTATGTTTTACTGGTAATGGGCACATACGTAAATGCCAACAAAAAAACTTTTTGGTCATTGTGTGTGTGTGTAACCTTTATTTAACTAGGCAAGTAGGTTAAGAACAAATTCTTATTTACAAATGACTGCCTACCCCGGCCAAACCTGGACGACGCTGGGCCAATTGTGCGTCGCCCTATAGGACACCCAATCACGGCCGGATGTGATACTACAGTCCCTGGTTCGAATCCAGGCTGTAACACCTCTTGCACTGAGATGCAGTGCCTTAGACCACTGTGTCTATGTGTGTGTGTTAACTATTAATGTTGTACAAGGATGCTCAAAAGGCAGCCAAAATGTTAAATATCGGTATCGGGACTTATCGGATATCGGATATCGGCCAAAAGTGTCATATCGGTGCATCCCTAAATATAATCAAAACAAACATATTTACAATGCAGAAATAGAATCTCACCATCCCAAAAAATCTAGATTCTCATCCAAAACACAGTAAAAAACACTAGTCACTAATTATTCTGTTTGTCTTGAGTCTATAGATAGGGCCAAATTTCAAACAATGATGAGGTGGCAATGTTCCTTATGCAAGAAGAAGCTGTTTAAGTATTGTGTTTCCTTGATTTCTATAGGACAATCTCAATAACCAACCAACATCTATGTCCCTATCAGCCAACATTGAGGTCCCTATCCTTAGGAAATCCCTACTACCACGGAAAATAGCTGTGTGTGGTTGCGGGTTTGTCTAAAGCTGTCACAACGTGTTACACTTGTCCCTGTCACCTGCTATCTAATTAAATAGGTTAATTTACATGCATGCGGTTACTCTGCAAATGAATTGGTAGAGAACGGCCATAGCAAGAGAGAAAAGTGTGTACTTTTTGTTCACTCAAAATCATATTATGAACATCAGCCTATATGTAAAAAAATACTTAATGAAAGACTATCATATCAAATGATTAATTACCAGCTGGGAGCCGGCAGAGGGTTATCATCATTCATGGGCCTTGTAAAGTGGGAGCAAGATTTTTAAGCCACTGCAGGTGGACACATGCCATTTCCCCCATCCCTATGAATGTGCTTTTATATCACAGTCAGTGATGGCTTGCCGCTAGCTGGGATAATGAGTAAGGAAATGTTTCGCTTTCTTCCATTAACGTAATAATAATAAAACCATCATGAGGAAGCCAATATGGCTCAGTGCCAAGATGGACTCAAAAGCACTTATTGTCTCTCCGGTGTGGCCCAGGAAGCACAGATACAGCATGAGGAGATTACTGTATGTGCTATTTAACTCAACATGTGTCTCAAATGACATCCTACTCCGTTTAGTGAACTACTTTTGACCAGTCGATTAGAATAGGAAGTGTCATTTTAGATTTTCATTCTCCATTCCTGACCTTTTACACATGCTTCTTGACCCTAGATCTGTCATGTCCAAGGATTAAATCCCTATTTTAGACACCGAGATAAACACTCTAAGGGCTGATTTAAGGGTTCAAAAGGAGTCTGCAAATCCTACTCTGAAAGGACACGCTCACAGACAGAACTTGTGGCGGCTGAGTAAACTTCAAAGCATTGGATGAAATGTAGTATATCAATGGTCTTGCAACACGAGAGTCAATTATTTAATATTCGACCCCACACCCATGTTTTGTCAACTATCTGCACTATTACCCAAGAAAGCAAAGGCAACTGAACTAAATGACTGTCATCATGAAGTGCTTTGAGAGACTAGTCAAGGATCATGTCACCTCTACCTTAGCTGACACCCTAGACCCACTTCAATTTGCTTACTGCCCCAATAGACCACCAATCATCAAGTTTGCAGATGACACAACAGTAGTAGGCCTGATTACCAACAATGACGAGACAGCCTACAGGGAGGAGGTGAGTGCCCTCGGAGTGTGGTGCCAAGAAAATAACCTCTCACCCAAAGTCAACAAAACAAAGTAGTTGATCGTGAACTTCAGGAAACAGCAGAGGGAGCACCACCCTTATTCACATCGATGGGACTGCAGTGGAGAAGGTGGAAAGCTTCAAGTTCCTTGCCGTACATATCACTGACAAACTGAAATGGTCCACCCACACAGACAGTGTGGTGAAGGCGCAACAGAGCCTCTTCAACCTCAGGAGGCTGATGAAATTTGGCTTGGCACCTAAAACCCTCAACCAACTTTTACAATGGAGAGCATCCTGTCGGGCTGCATCACCGCCTGGTACAGCAACTGCACCGCCCGCAACCAACACATCACTGGGGGCAAACTACTTGCCCTCCAAGACACCTACAGCACCTGTCACAGGAAGGCCAAAAAGATCATCAAGGACAACAACCTCCCGAGCAAGCCACTGCCTGTTCACATAGCTTATCATCCAGAAGGTGAGGTCAGTACAAGTGGGACCGAGAGACTGAAAAACAGCTTCGAGCTCAAGGCCATCAGTGTTAAATAGCAATCACTAGCACATTAGAGGCTGCTGCCTCTAAGACTTGGGATCACTGGCCACTTTAATAATGTTTACATATTTTGCATTACCCATCTCTTATGTATATACTGTATTCTAGCCTATTCTACTATCTAAGTCTATGCCGCTTGCCCAATGTTTATATATTCTTAATTCCATTGCTTTAGATGTGTTTATTGTGAAGTTGTTAGATGTTACTGTTAGATATTATTGCACTGTTAGAACTAGAAACACAAGCATTTCGCAACACCCACAATAACATTTGCTAAACACGTGTATATGACAAATAAAATGTGATATCTGTGCCAGCTGTATGCTTGCTGTATCCTTGTTCTGGTTGGTAGTGTTTCTGTGACAATGGTTTCCTTTGAGACGGATGAGATGTGCCTTGAAGCTGACAGAGGGAGAGGAGGAGCAGTCTCCACCCTTATTCAAGGAGAAGTGCTGATCTGCAGTGAATACATTCTTACTGGTCTTCCCCAGTGCATGGACCTGCTGCAGGAGATCTATAAGAGGAGAAAGAGGTGAATAGGAGAACACAGTTTACATACAAAGGGATACAGTACCAGAATATCAATCACATTTACTTATAAAGCCCCTTTCTACATCAGAAGTCGGACAAAAAAGACAAAATAACAATCAGTGACCAGAAAAAGGCAACGGAACATAAAGGCAAAATTATCAATTCGACAAAAGAGGTGAGAGGTATTCCCCTGCCTCAGGTGTAGTATAAGAGTTCTGCTGATGATAGATGGTTATTAAGTGAAGGGCATGAGCCTGCTGGTACTTTAAGTGTCAGTTCCGTTCCAACACAGTAGAACTATATTAATGTCACTGGATTTGTAGTGAAAGTATAAAGACTATGTGAAAGTATATACTGTATGTGGGCCACCTACTTTGTCATGAACATTTGATAGTGTGACATGCTGGTAGTCTTTATTTAAAAAAATAACAGCACACAGCTATTTATCAGGGCTCTAATGTCAAAAGATTAAAACCTCTTACAGCTCCCCCCCTTTCTTGTGCAATTTCTGCCTGAAGACATACCCAAATCTAACAGCCTGTAGCTCAGACACAGAACCAAGGATATGCATATTCTTGGTACCATTTGAAAGAAAACACTGAAGTTTGTGGAAATTTGAATTGAATGTAGGAGAATAACACTAGATCTGGTTTAGATAAAACAATGAAAAAAAACATACGTTTTAGATTTTTATATCATCATCTTTAAAATGAACAAGATAAAACAAACATCATCCTGATGGGGACAATTTCAGTGGAAAATATAAGAGGGCAACAGTACTTGTGCAAAGTTTCAGAATGATAACTTCCAAAATGAGTGTGCTACATGACATTTATCATGAAGTCACCCAGGTGTCCCACACAAGTAGCCCAAATGTACCCAAGTGGCCAAATTGGTGAAGGTATACATTTTGAAACAAATCACTATATACAAAATACCAAAATGGTATTCTAACACACCCCCCCAAAAAAAATTGAGAAAAATAAATGATTTAAAAATGTTTTATTCAAAAAAAAAAAAAAATATATATATATATATATACACACACATTTACAAAATAACATGGGTAGCCATTTACACACTTTAAATATTTGGAAGACCCTCAGTCTTCTATCAAATCAAATCTATTTATATAGCCCCAGCCTAAAACCCCAAACAGCAAGCAATGCAGGTGTAGAAGCACGGTGGCTAGGAAAAACTCCCTAGAAAGGCAAAAACCTAGGAAGAAACCTAGAGAGGAACCAGGCTATGAGGGGTGGCCAGTCCTCTTCTGGCTGTGGTTGTAGTGGGTGCAGCAGGACAGCACCTCAAGAGTAAAAATGAACAGTTTTTAGGGTTCCATAGCCGCAGGCAGAACAGTTGAAACTGGAACAACGGCAAGGCCAGGTGACAGCAAGGAATCATCATGCCAGGTAGTCCTGACGCATGGTCCTAGGGCTCAGGTCGTCCGAGAGGGAGAAAGAGAGAATTAGAGAGAGCATACTTAAATTCACACAGGACACCGGATAAGACTCCCATTCGGAGTCAGTGTCACTGTGAAAGAAAATGTTCAGTTAGAATTGTTTCACATATGAGCCCTGATTCAACAGGTATAATAAACACACATATATATATATAAATATATATTTTTTTTACTAGGCAAGTCAGTTACGAACACATTCTTATTTTCAATGATGGCCTAGGAACAGAGAGATAACTGACTGTTTAGGGGCAGAACGACAGATTTTGTACCTTGTCAGCTCAGGGATTTGAACTTGCAACCTTTCGGTTACTAATCCAATGCTCTAACCACTAGGCTACCCTAATATAAATATATAAATAAATAAATAAATAAATAAAATATATATATATATATTCCTTGCTGTCCACTTAGGAAGCAACACTGATTGACAATACATTTCACATGCTGTTGTGCAAATGGAATACACAACAGGTGGACATTATAGGCAATTAGCAAGACATCCCCAATTAAGGAGTGGTTGTCCAGGTGGTGACCACAGACCACTTCTCAGTTCCCATGCTTCCTGGCTGATGTTTTGGTCACTTTTGAATGCTGGCGGTGCTTTCACTCTAGTGGTAGCATGAGATGGAGTCTACAACCCACACAAGTGGCTCATATAGTGCAGCTCATCCAGGATGGCACATCAATGCGAGCTGTGGCAAGACGATTTGCTGTGTCTGTCAGCGTAGTGTCCAGAGCATGGAGACGCTACCAGGAGACAGGCCAGTACATCAGGAGACGTGGAGGAGGCCGTAGGAGAGCAACAACCCAGCAGCAGGACCGCTACCTCCGCCTTTGTGCAAGGAGGAGCAGGAGGAGCACTGCCAGAGCCCTGCAAAATGACCTCCAGCAGGCCACAAATGTGCATGTGTCTGCTCAAACGGTCAGAAACATGAGTTTCCATGAGGGTGGTATGAGGGCCCGGCGTCCACAGGTGGGAGTTGTGCTTACAGCCCAACACCGTGCAGGATGTTTGGCATTTGCCAGAGAACACCAAGATTGGCAAATTCGCCACTGGCGCCCTGTGCTCTTCACAGATGAAAGCAGGTTCACACTGAGCACATGTGACAGACATGACAGAGTCATGGTGTGGGGTGGCATTTCTTTGGGGGGCCGCACAGCCCTCCATGTGCTCGCCAGAGGTAGCCTGACTGCCATTAGGTATCGAGATGAGATCCTCAGACCCCTTGTGAGACCATATGCTGGTGCGGTTGGCCCTGGGTTCCTCCTAATGCAAGACAATGCTAGACCTCATGTGGCTGGAGTGTGTCAGCAGTTCCTGCAAGAGGAAGGCATTGATGCTATGGACAGGCCCGCCCGTTCCCCAGACCTGAATCCAATTGAGCACATCTGGGACATCATGTCTCGCTCCATCCACCAATGTCACGTTGCACCACAGACTGTCCAGGAGTTGGCAGATGCTTTAGTCCAGGTCTGGGAGGAGATCCCTCAGGAGACCATCCGCCACCTCATCAGGAGCATGCCCAGGCGTTGTAGCGAGGTCATGCAGGCACGTGGAGGCCACACACACACACACTACTGAGCCTCATTTTGACTTGTTTTAAGGACATTACATCAAAGTTGGATCAGCCTGTAGTGTGGTTCTCCACTTTAATTTTGAGTGTCTCCAAATCCAGACCTCCATGGGTTGATCAATTTGATTTCCATTGATGATTTTGTTATCAGCACATTCAACCATGTAAAGAAAAGTATTTAATAAGAATATTTCATTCAGATCTAGGATGTGTTATTTTAGTGTTCCCTTTATTGTATATTGCTTCTAAAATTTTTTTTTTTTACAAATAATATTTTATATTATTTATTTCAAACAAGGGCATTAGCATGAAAAGAACTTACCAGTCCAAAACAATGTCCTCTCCCGTTCAATAAATATTCCTCCACAATCGCTAAATGAATCGTCCTACAATCGGTTTCACCTTCCCAATCAATTTATTCTAAAATTGTGTGTACATCTGTATATCTAGACTTAGATTTAGCTTTCCCTGACCTAGTCGCCATTATGATTGATATATAAACAGCTGAATCTGCGCGTTTACCAAACAATGCAGTGCGTAATATGTGTTTCTCCTTCCGGTATGAAACTTCAATAGCAAAGGACTCACTTTAAGCTGGAACTTACTACATGGGCTGGTCTTGCAACACAAACATGGCATATTGCCGTTTACCTCAGCTCATTGGCTATCTACCCAGCTAGATTTCAAGACGATCAATGGTCATTGGGTTAAAAGACGAATCAAGGAAACAGCGGGCAAATCATTGGTGCACAATGATGTCATGACTTGTTGTCTTCAAATCGGTTTCTTTCAGTCAATATGTCCCGCGAAATGGCCCATCAGGTTTGATTGTGTTACTAACAAACCAGTTGATTGCAGTGAAACCAAACATGACTGGAAAAGTCACGTTCTGTGTGGGTTATTTACCTGGAATGTGTCGTCAAATGGAATGAGACGGAATTCACGACACAAGCGGTTCACAAAATGTTTCGTGTTAGGCTATAAAAACAGATTTGATCAAACAGAAGATCATTCATTGTGTAACAATGTGCATTGGTAGGTAAACGATTTATTTTAACGCAGTTTGTGATTATGTTACGCCTGTGCTGGTTAAAATAGTTTTTTTTATGGGGCTCTATGCTCAGATAATCGCATCGTATTCTTTCGCAGTAAATCCTTTTTTAAATCTGACAACGCAGTTGGATTAGCAAGATTCTAGGCTTTCGATACATGTGACACACTTGTATTTTCATGAATGTTTAATATGACTATTTATGTAGCGATCACCGTATGTTGTGGAATTTCAGCCCGCCTAGGGGGCTCCGTGCGCAGAGGTTAAGCATCATTGGTAAAAG
Source organism: Oncorhynchus tshawytscha (assembly GCF_018296145.1). Taxonomy (NCBI): domain Eukaryota; kingdom Metazoa; phylum Chordata; class Actinopteri; order Salmoniformes; family Salmonidae; genus Oncorhynchus; species Oncorhynchus tshawytscha. Next base: position 13,778,736 of record NC_056443.1, read on the forward strand.
GTTTTGTAAATATCCAGTCCAATAGATCATGGTGTACTTATTTACCAACTGTAGACTTGAGGTCAGGGTGGTTCTGCAGGAACATGAACTGTTTGTGAAGAGAGGTCATCTCACAGAGAACATCTAACAGGCTGGTCACAGTCAAGGCCTCCTATAAAATACAACACCAATCAATCACCCACCCAAACAATCAAAAACAAGCAATATACAAGCAATATACAATGTCACAGAAACAGCAATAGCAGACACAGTCAGGTACCCAGGCTATGGAAAAGGTCATTTATACAACCAATCAATCGGATCATTGACTCCTCCTTGTCTGATTCAGAGGAGAGTGTGAGCACGGCCCTGCAGCGCTCCTGGAAGCAGGATGCCAGGAAGGTAGATACGATCCCACCATCCTCAGAGTCCTCCTCTCCCAACAGAGATCAGCTCCAGCAACGTCACCCTGCAACTCCATCAATATTTATGTAATTAATTGATTGGATTATGTATAGTAGAGCGTTTCTTGAAACTCAATGTAAGGAGGAAACTCACAAATTTGGGACCAAGAATTGCTGATTTCGGGTGTAGAGGTACTAGTTTCTAAGATTTGTATGAGTAGGTAGATTCTTGAATTGACTAGATGGATATATCTCCGATGGCTCATCCCTGCATACATGTTCTTAACGAGCATTGAGGACTTTAGGAAGTGCTGAATTTCAATCAAAACTCTCCATTTTTTTTTACCATAATGTTCATATGTGTGTACATCTCTCTCACACACAGCCCATCTCCCACACCCAACCACACCCATGAGAGGGTACCTACATCCAGTTCAGTTCTGACAGTCCTACACAGCTCCATGACCTCCAGGGCCAGGTGGGTGTTCCCTGGCTGAGCCAGTTGCTCCACCTTGTGTTCATCCAGACAGGTGTGGAGCACCATGAAGGAATAGGCCACTGCCCACTTCGTGGTCCACACACAAAAGTGCCCTACAAAACAGTCAACATAGAAATCCAACTGATTGTCTTCAGAGATAGACAGGATGGGTTGAGGGTAGCTGAAGGAAGGGATTATTAAAAAACAAACAAAAAGATGACTGCAAAATACTTTGTGTCTGTAAATTGTATGTATATAGTATGTAAAAGCTGGAGGTAGAAGCCTAAGTATTGTTGTCCATTAGTGTACACCAATTAGGGGAGGGGTGGCAGGGTTAGGGGAAAATAAAGGAATACAATTGTAAAATAAATTATAATAATAATTTCAAACTGCCAACATTAACTTCGATCCAGTCCGGGATGTTTTGCTGACACTATGCTTTCATACATAAAACATAAAAATTCCAGTTTGAAGGCCTAAAGGATCAATAAAGATTAAGTCCTTTTTCCTAATGTGAATTGTGACAACTGTGAAGTGAAACTGATGTAGGGCCAAAGTACTTACATGAGAAGATCTGGAAAGATGAGCACCCAAATGCAGAACTGGTTATCAACAGCAAGGTTTCCAATTAACTGTGGTAAAGTGCAGAGAACAACAGTCAGACACATAAGAAGGCTTAAGAAAAAAAAAGAAAAAAATGAAATTTGAACAGTTACAATAAGCACACAACTGAAAATAAGCACACAACTGCAAATATCAGGAGATTACGCTTATTCTCTTCAGCCATAGGAGGGAGAATAAAAACAAATCACCTTCAAAGACATAGTCAGTGTTCTCAGTCTTCAGTTTCTGAAGCATGTCTAGGATTCTGATTGACAGGTCAACAGCACCAAGGGACCTGGATAAAACGGTAGATTTGTTTGTTTTAACCAACCCACCCACCCAGTACAACTGGACAGGGGGAGGGGGGGCACTTCATAACAGGGAAACTGCTAAATAGAACACCCCCAGAATTTTGAAGTGTAAACACACTTGAATTCATGCGAAAACAAAACTACCAACATGGATACACTTGGTAATGTTATTAACTCTTCCTTGACTGTGCATGATTGGATTAAAGTGTCTGGTAAATTAACTAAATGTAGATCCAATGTAAAACATTTGTGTGCATGCTTTTGTGTGTCAACTGGATTCAGTATTGACTGCAGCTCACCTCATTAGGGTCTGGTTGAGTGCACACTGTACACAGCCATTGCTCTGGGCTCTGAAGCATACTGCAGTCAACAGCAGGATCAGCTCTTCAACCCATCTACCTGCAGCCTGGATCTCCTCTGATAGCTTTGACAGGATCTTCATTAGGCTCCTGAAGGCTTCATCCTCACTGCGGTCTCTGTGATAATATTAGAAAACGATCAATTTATACAAACAAAAGCAGGACATGGGTAACAGCCCAGTTCAATGATGAGACAGCCTGTATAGCTGAGGTATTTTGCAAGCTAGTTAGCCACAACTCGCCCCTTTGCGCACCTGTTTCCCTGAATTCGTAACACATTTGTCAGTGACGGTCAATGTTCTTCAAGGAACTTCTCAGCAACAATTTCATTCAATAATGTTGTAAAGTCCTTATCCATGATTCCAACGTGGGTTCCGCCATGTTTGTTCGTGGGACATCCGTGTTATATCCTGGTGTTTGATTAGCTAAAACCAGGAAGGAGGCTGTGATGGAACATTTGTTCCACCAAAATCATCAGTTTGATGGAACTTTGAAATCGATAATGATATTTCACCATCACATTAATACCTATTTAAACCTTCTAATTTCCATGACATTAGCACCTTAAATGTTATGTTTTAGTTTTTTTTCACATTAGTACATAAAAGCAAAGCACAATCTACAGATTGTGACCATGCTATGTTTCACAATGACCCCAGCTAGCACATCATGTTCTGAGTGAGAGCCTGGTTGTCCAATAATAAGTATTTTATATAGCGCTTTTTATACAGAATCTCAACGTCGCTTTTAAAAAACGAACAAAAACACAAAAAAGAACCAATTTATAATAAAACATTGCATGCATCTATAATCACATTTGCGTAACAGTGGCATACAGTAGAACAGATTGGCCTTTTATAAACGCATTTCATGCAATTCTATTAAATGTACATGATATAAAACATGAGCATAATGTGTTAATACCACACAAATGACCGAAATTAATGGCTACTCTGACAATGCCAAACTGAGAGCAATAAACACGACCTGGTCTTGAACGCAAACAATAGCCCAGTTCAATGAAGGGACGCAGATTGTCCAAAATTTGAAAATATTATACAGGCTATACTGTAGCAGGCTACTAAATAAACTTTCCAGAAGTACTGCCTCACCCAAAGTTGGAGAGGACGCATAGGCTCCTTAACGGTGATGGCTGATGCGCTTGTGTCAAGCTACGTTGAAAAACAGTGTTCGCTCAGAATCACTCAAAGTTGAGAAAATCTTTGTTCGCTTCTACAGGACGTTTGCTTTCCAAACGTTTTTCTCGCGATAGCATTTTGACATTTGTGAAAGGCAAATTGACAGCTGTAACCACCCATATAAATAAAATCCCCAAATTTCAGTTCCCATTCAAATTAGGATTGCCAGCCATTGCTAGTGTACCCATTAATTTAACAGTCAAATTGCCCGGGTTAGAGGTTCCAATACCTTTCTATGGATTATACACTCACCAGTCGGTTTATTAGGTACACCACCCCGTTCGCGAAAATATATCACTCCTACAGACATTGGGTCATGGTGTAAGGGTTTTCCTGTGGTGAAGGAGAGGCGGACCAAAACGCAGCGTAGTGGTTATTCATGTTTTTTAATAAAATACACTATACATGAATAAACTAACAAAAACAATAAACGTGGAAAACCCAAAACAGCCCTATCTGGTGCAAAACACAGAGACAGGAACAATCACCCACAAACACACAGTGAAACCCAGGCTACCTAAATATGGTTCCCAATCAGAGACAATGATTAACACCTGCCTCCGAGAACCATATCAGGCCAGACATAGAAATAGACAAACAAGACATCCAACATAGAATGCCCACTCAGATCACACCCTGACCAACCAAAACATAGAAACATACAAAGCAAACTATGGTCAGGGTGTGACAGTACACCCCCCCCCCCAAGGTGCGGACTCCGGCCGCAAAACCTGAACCTATTGGGGAGGGTCTGGGTGGGCATCTGTCCGGTGGCGGCTCTGGTGCTGGACATGGCCCCCACTTCACCGTAGTCTTAGTCCCCCACCTTGTCCGCTTCCGTGGCCTCCTAGCCACGGCGACCCTACTTAATGACCCTACTGGACAGAGGGGCTCAGGCAGCTCGGGACAGAGGGGCTCCGGCAGCGCCGGGCAGAGGGGCTCCGGCAGCGCCGGAGAGGCGGGAGACTCCGGCAGCGCTGGAGAGGAGGAAGGCTCCGGCAGCACTGGACAGGCGGGAGCACCTGTAAGGATGAGCCGGAGAGACAGCCTGGTGTGGGGGGCTGCCACCGGAGGACTGGTGCGTGGAGGTGGTGACGGATAGACCGGACCGTGCAGGCGCACTGGAGCTCTTGAGCACCGAGCCTGCCCAATCTTACCCGGTTGAATGGTCCCAGTCGCCCTGCCAGTGCGGCGAGGTGGAATAGCCCGCACTGGGTTATGCAGGCGAACCGGGGACGCCGTGCACAAGGCTGGAGGAGACGCACTGGAGACCAGCTGCGTAGAGCCGGCTTCATGGCACTTGGCTCGATGCCCACTCTAGCCCGGGCCGATACGCGGAGCTGGAATGTACCGCACTGGGGACACCGTGCGCTTCACAGCATAACACTGTGCCTGCCCGGTCTCTCTAGCACCCCGGTAAGCACAGGAAGTTGGCGCAGGTCTCCTACCTGGCTTCGCCACACTTCCTGTGTGCCCCCCCCAAGAAATGTTTCTTGCTGACCCTCGGGCTTCCTACCGCGCCGCCGTGCTTGCTTCTCCAACTCCATTCTTCTATACCCCTCTTCGCACTGCTCCAGCGAATCCCAGGCGGTCTCCGGCACTCCTCCTGGGTCGACCGCCCACCTGTCTATTTCCTCCCAAGTAGTATAGTCCAGACATTGCTGCCTCTCCTGCTGTTGCCCGTTACCACGCCGCTTGGTCCTGTTGTGGTGGGTGATTCTGTAACGGTTTTCCTTAGGTGAAGGAGAGGCGGACCAAAACGCAGCGTGGTGGTTATTCATGTTTTTTAATAAAGACACTAGACATGAATAAACTAACAAAAACAATAAACGTGGGAAAACCAAAAACAGCCCTATCTGGTGCAAAACACAGAGACAGGAACAATCACCCCCAAACACACAGTGAAACCCAGGCTACCTAAATATGGTTCCCAATCAGAGACAATGACTAACACCTGCCTCTGATTGAGGACCATATCAGGCCAGACATAGAAATAGACAAACAAGACATCCAACATAGAATGCCCACTCAGATCACACCCTGACCAACCAAAACAATGAAACATACAAAGCAAACTATGGTCAGGGTGTGACACATGGGGTCTTGGTTTGCTATATAAAGCAGGCAGATACATAACTGAATGCCTCGATGTCTTTCATTGAACATTAGAATAGACAGAACGAGTGACCTAAACGACTTTGGACTGGTATGACCGTCGGTGCCAGGCCTGGGCTTTTCAAGCAAAACAGCGTCTAGGTTTTACTGAAAATTTTGCAACAAAATCAAAAAGCATCAAGTCAGCGACAGTCCTATGGGTGAAAACAGCTCGTTGATAAGAGGTTGAAGGAGAAAGACAAATCATGCATGCTAACGAAGGGTCACAAACAGACAAATAAAGGTGAGGTACCAACAATGGTGTGAAGAATGGCATGTTGGAATACACAAAACGTCGATCCTTGTCACGGATGGGCTATTGCAGCAGACGACCACACCGTGTTCCGCTCCTGTCAGCTAAAAACAAGAAGAAACAGCTCCAGTGGGCACGCGATCACCAACACTGGACAAATGAGTGGAAAAACATCAACTGGTCTGACGAATCCCAGTTCCTGTTGCGTCATGCTGATGCCATAGTGAGGATTGGCGTAAGCAGCATGATTCCATGCACCCATCCTGCCAGGTGTCAAAAGGACAGGCTGGTGGTGTTCTGGTTTGGGGAACGTTTTCCTGGCACACGTTAGGTCCCTTGACAGCAACTCAGCAACGATTGAACACCACAGCGTATTGGAACATTCTTGCTTACCAAACACAATAGAGCATCTTTGAGATGAGATGGAATGGGCTGTTCATAGCATGGATGTACCGCTGTCGATTCTGCAGCAACTGCAAGATGCCATCGTGTCAGCACGGACCAACATCCCTGTGGAACGTTTGACACCTTGTAGAATCCATGCCCCAAATGCCCAAATGATATTGCTGCACTGCTGGAGCTAGAAGCACAAGCATTTCGCTACACTCGCAATAACATCTGCTAACCATGTGTATGTGACAAGTAAAATTGGATTTGACCAATACAGACGCCAGATTGACCGTAAATTGTGTTTTAGTGCTTGTGATAAAACCACAGCAATTTTTTGGAAGCTATTGTTCCTCTGTGCCTAATTTATGCTCTTTGGTGTAGTATTTAATGATTTTATTTATGTCGGTACAGACAGGAGTAATATCCTGTAATTTTTGGCATAATTATTTGTATTTGATTTCGGCCAAATTACTTATTCTCATATCATAACATAATAGTGACGGTCTTAACAATAGAACTCTAGTAGCTTTTTGGTATCACTTACACTTATGTCAGTCTCATTAAAACTGCAAAACTTGCAGCGTACAAGCTCAACTGTTAATAAGGGAGTACAACATACCAGATGAACTGACATGACATTTTCTCTCACGGGTGTCCAACAGAGCTAACCCATGGACACGCCTCCAACAAGCCTCTAATAAGCTGCCACCGCTACGTTGCTGCCCCTCCCCCTCCCCTAAAGGGTCAGTCATCCCTGACAACCCCGAAATCCAACTAAGTCATGAAACCTGAAGTCTTCAGCGGCGGTGTCCTGATTGCAATGGGGGGACGCGCGCTATCTTAAACTCGATGGGTGCTTGTGGCGACGACACCCTGGTGGCCTTGTGGGAGTGGATGCAGTCATCTTGGATGTTGGCCAACAAGGCATTGCCAACTCTCAGCGGTAAGGATCTCCGCCAAACAAGGGATATTGTGGAACCGGTGTCATTCAATGCCTGGCAGGCCTCAATGCTGATGCTGCATGGAAGGTAGAGGCCCTTCATCTGGCCCAAACGACCAACTTGATGTTCCAGCTCAACGAGAGGCTCAGGGGACTCAGATGATGTTCCCCTCACTTCATCATCCCCCTAGCATTTCCGTCAACTCAGGGGCGGGCAAGGGCTGAGGTGGGGCATCACAGTGGTGAGCGATGTGGCATTTCTGGCCACAACGAAAACAGATCATCTTAGGCTGGTGTTGACCTCTAGAAGTGAACCATCATGGAGTCCACTGTCGGTGTTCCATGTTGGCTTGACAGACCACCTCATCTGAAATCACTCTTGGTCTCCACCTCCGTTTCTACCCGCCGCATCCTTGGGCTAACCCGGCTCAAGAAGTTTTCCACTCTTTTCACTTCTTCCAGGGCCTTACACAGTGTGGCAGGAGCAGCCAGGCATACCTGCTGTTAGAGCCTCTCTGGTGTCAAGGTCCGGAGGAAGGCCAGTTCATTTATAGCAGTCGTGTCAAACTGGGGGTACCTTTGTCTGGCGAAAAAAAAAACATTTCTGCAGCCAGGATGCCAAGGCCTGTAGGGCCTGTAACCCACGCCCCTCCTGGGCCAGGGCAAGCTGCACAGATATTCTCTTCAGCCCATATATTTTGCCACACAGATAGTTGAAACTGGGCTAGGTAGGTTTCCCAGTACTCCACTCCCCCATAGCGGGCAACATTCACGTTCCAGGTGGGCACTTAATTCCTTTGACCACCACCATCTGGTCCAGGTCCGTCTCCATGCCACTGTGCTGGACGACGAGGCTCCGCACATTCCTCCAGGTGGCGCTGTGGGACATGGTGAAAAAGGAACCTCCACTGGGCGTGGAGCGGGGTGTCCTGGTATGAGCCCTCCGGTGCAGGATCCATGGTCGACTTGCCTGTTCCTCCCAGGTGCCGGGCCGTTCATTGTCCTTCCCCCACATGAATGTGGGGGGTAGCCACTTCCAACAGAGGCTACTTATTTTCCACCATAATTTGCAAATAAATTCATTAAAAACCTACAATGTGATTTTCTGGATTTTTTTTCTCATTTTGTCTGTCATAGTTGAAGTGTACCTATGATGAACATTTCAGGCCTCATCTTTTTAAGTGGGAGAACTTGCACAATTGGTGGCTGACTAAATACTTTTTTGCCCCACTGTACGTACGTACGTACGTGGGGCAAGTACGTACATACGTACATACATACATGCATAGAAATCCCCCCAAAATATCTCAAATGAATATGCAACCATTTAAACAACTGCATTAGCATGAGAAGCAAAAACATATTTTACTTACTGATCTAAAAGTGGATATTTTCCTTTCAAAAACATTTATTCCGAGCTGGAATCAAAACTGTGCTCAGTCCTCATCAATTCGTTCTGTGTCAATCTCCCGGTCAATTTCTGCAATAACCTCATCCCAATTTGTATACTTGGACTTCAAAGTTGCTTTTCCACTCTTGGTAGCCATGTTTACTTTTCCAGTTTTGAGAAAAGTTTGTAGAAGAGAACCGCTGCGTATCATAAACTACCGTGCGTCCTGTTTGCTTTCCCCTTGAGAATGAACGCTTGCACACAGCTCTAACATGATGGCTGTCGTACAAGGGTGTCGCATACTACTGGAAAGCCCAACTCATTGGCAATCTAGTTAGCTATGTTTCAAAACAATAGGTGGTCATTAGACCAAGACACTGTCAATCAAATGAACAACGCTTGTCTCATTGGTGCGTAATGATGTCTGACCTTCATGGGCTAATTTATGTGTTGTGTCGCCATCACGTAATGTAGAATGATTAAACAAGTTTGGTTGCCTTCTAAAGTGTCTGAGGATTGACAAAAACTGAACCTGACCGGGTTAAACAAAGTTTTGCCGATTAGATTTCATAAACTGTTTTGTTGCAAGTTGAAAGAGTCGGAATTCATGCAAAACACTGTATACAACATGATTCGTGTTAGGATATACAAATGGATTTTATGGACACTCAGGATGACAAATCAGAGCAAGATTACTGAATGTAAGTACATTATTTACTATCAGAGGTGAACGTATCAAACCAGTTGCATTGATAAAAGTGTTTTGTTGTTATCCTCAAACAATAACATGGTATTTTTTTGCTGTAATAGCTACAGTAAATTGGACACTGCAGTAGTATAACAATCATCTAAGCCTTCTGACGATGTTAAACATGTCTATGTCCCAGACAGTTGGCTGTTGTTTACAACACCGTTCTAGTCACATATCATTTATTGAGTTACAACTGTCATGATTGTCAGGACAGTGATCTTGTAGTTAAGAGTACAACAACACATGAACTGGTATGACACTTTCGCCCACAGGTCTCCAAGAGAGCTAACCCAAGGCCACGCTTCCAACAGGCCACGCTTCCAACAGGCCACGCTTCCAACAAGCCACGCTTCCAACAAGCCACGCTTCCAACAAGCCACGCTTCCAACAAGCCACGCTTCCAACAAGCCACGCTTCCAACAAGCCACGCTTCCAACAAGCCACGCTTCCAACAAGACACGCTTCCAACAAGACACGCCTCCAGATCTTCTAATAGGCTGCCACCGCTATAATATGTCTATAGTCACATCGCATCAAGCTGTTCTATATTTGGCACACATGCTGCCCAAATTGCGGCCTTCCCGACAGTAAGTGCTTGTGAAAAAACAATCCACAGCAATTTTTTGAAAGCTATTGATCATCTGTGGCTAAATTATAGTCTCATCTGTAGTATTTTCTATGATTTTATTAATGTCTGTTCAGACAGGAGTACCTTAACTTCTTGGATATAGGGGGCGCTGTTTTAATTTTTGGATGAAAAACGTTCCCGTTTTAAACAAGATATTTTGTCACGAAAAGATGCTCGACTATGCATAGAATTGACAGCTTTGGAAAGACACTCTGACGTTTCCAAAACTGTAAAGATATTGTCTGTGTGCCACAGAACTGATGTTACAGGCGAAACCCAGATAAAAATCCAACCAGGAAGTGCCGCATTTTTTTAAACTGCCTCATGCCAATGACTCCTTACATGGTGTCTCCCGCAGAAAGTCTTGCGTAAAATACTGAAGTAGCCATTTTTCCAATCGCTTCTTATGAGAAACCAATTGCCTCGACGGATATATTATCGAATATATATGTTAAAAACACCTTGAGGATGGATCCTAAACAACGTTTGCCGTGTTTCTGTTGATTTATTATGGAGCAAATTTTGAAAAAAGTTTGGCGTTATAGTTGTAGCATTTTCCGGTCGATTAATTAGCCAAGCAGGATGAACAAAGGTGACGTTTTTCGCCTCAAAATATTATTTTTGGAAAAAAGTAACATTTGATATCTAACTGGGAGTCTCCTGAGTGAAAGCATCTGAAGTTCTTCAAAGGTAAATGATTTAATTTGGTTGCTTTTCTTATTTTTGTGAAAATGTTGCCTGCTGCCAGCAGAGCCTAGCATAGCATTATGCCATGCTAAACTTACACAAATGCTTGTCTAGCGTTGGCTGTAACGCATATTTTGAAAATCTGAGATGACAGTGTTGTTAACAAAAGTCTAAGCTTGTGTTTGAATATATTTATTTCATTTCATTTGCGATTTTCATGAATAGGAAAAGTTTCTAGGGGTATTTATGTCCGCTGCGTTATGCTAATGCATTTGATGCTATGATTATGCTCCCGGATACGGGATTGCTTGTCGCAAGAACACCCACAACAGTAGAAATGTACTTTTTCGAGCTGAAAGACGATGGTCATACCTTACCCATGATGGTGAACCACGATGTAAGTCAATAAAACATAGTTTTAGTCAAGGCCTGATATATTTGAGCACGAAGTGCCAAATATGAATGTGTGATTTCTGATGTTTTTGTCAGTCTTAAGCGGAAATCCCACGGCGAGACGCCGTCAATGGCATCAAAATTTGCTTGCGAGAGTAGAAAACGTCAATTCACATACGCTAGGCAGTGTATGTCAACTTAAGTCTATTTTCCTATGACTATTAGGGGTTAAATCATTTTTCTTTGTGGGGTTTTTTCAGTTTAGTGATTTTAAATTGATTAGGTTATTTGGAGAGAAAAAAAATCCAGTAGTAGTTTTGTTTTTTACATTACTCTCATGGAGAGATATGTGTAAAACATGGGGGAGGATTCAGTTTGAGGTTTTGAATTGAAGTTATACACCTTGAGGCATATGTGAAGCAGTGTATTGTATTGTTGAGTGTATTGTTGTGTTCTATTCCCGAGGGGTATAGGTCTAACTTATTGATCCTTGGCTCTACGATGGAGTTGACAGTGAGATGGGGAGTATAAGCCAATTTTAAAGAATAGTTTCAATAGAATGTATTGATATTTTCTTTGAAATATGTTTAGATATGTGTATTAAGAATAATTGGTAAAAGTAATAATTTATCATGCAGTTAATGAACTGAATTAAACTGTTGTTCTGATCTGTTCTTTCAAGGTTATCGTGAAAAGTGACATCAGACGGTATCTTAATGCATGGAAGAGATAATTGGACCAAATAGTGTGTGTACCTCAAACCCCCCTCTAACTGGCTGAAGAAGAGTGACAGGCGTTGAAGAAGGCCTTCTGAACCACTTCTACCGAGAGAAAGGAACCAAGCCAGAAATTGTTGTACAGTATCAGATCTAAGCTATCAACTGCATTTATTTCATGTTTCTCTCAGGAGTGTGAGAGTCCACATGGAGTGAGCATGGAGAGAGATCTGTTCTAACCTTTTCTTATGATGCTGGTATATTGGTTGACGAATGGACAAGACATGAGTGGTAAAGATGAGACATTGAAATTGGGACATTATCATGAGACGTCCACTTTGAACTGTAAAGCTATCTGAAGAACGAAAAGGACGCCAGAAGAATCCGTGCCTGAGAGGGGGGGTTGGTCAACTATGCCAATAAAATTGTTTTATACTTTTGTGGTATCAGGTTGATTGTAGAGGTCTACACCATGTAAAATTATAGTAATTTAGATTAAGAATGCATTGAGATACTGTATTATAATCATGATTTAAAAAGTTAATAGTAGAATTATGGGATAATTATACTGAATCTGCTAATATTGATGTGTTAAATTGAGGTTTTTACTTTGAGTGATAAGACCAATTTGAATCACTGAGGAATGTCATTCTAAATTTTGGTTAAATAAATAGTTGGGTTGTTAATTATGATTTGGAAAATGAATAATTTCCCTGACCTATTCTCTATTCCTGACTACATCTCTGAGCATAAGGACTTAGAGGGATGCCTGTCCTATTACTTTGTGAGGAGGCCTGTGTTTAGATACTGGTTCTCATGTAACTTAGGGAGCATTTCTATGTTATGTTTTTATTTTCATCAAATGGATTATTCTGTGTTATTAAACATGTGCAAGTTTGTCTTGTAGAATAAAGGTTGTAAACATAGATTCAGAAGGGAGAAGGCTTATATGTAAGCTAAGGTATTTGACATTGAAGGGATTTGATTTTTATTTTATTTTAAATATTGAGTATATCATTTAATGTTCTGATTCTTTAGAAGGGACAATGTCCCTGAGAGGGGAATGTCGTGGCACAATCAGAATTATTTAGGTAACATTTATAAATAAGATGTTTATTAATTTTCATAAGCATGCTTATGTGGGGAAAGTTACTTGGGCCCAGAGAGGGGAGAGGTCGGGTTAGTCTTATCTCTGAATGTGTCTGTAAACTATCCCTAACCATGTGAAGGGATGGTGTGATTAATGGGGAACCAGTTAGGTTGGCTCCACAATGTCTGTGTGCCAGTCACGTCTCTCTGTAAGCTTGTCCAGCAGGGGGTGTATTTGATATATGCCATTGGATGAGGTAATGTTTTTGGTTCTAAAAACGAGATAAGAGCTTTCGTTTAGGAGACCAAACTGAACAATAATTTATAGCCAATGCTGTCTGGCTATGGGATACTCCTCTCTGAAGTAAAGTATTTCTTTGTATAATGTTCCTAAGATCTGTTATTAATCTGAGTTTTGATGGGTGTGTCTTGGCTATAAATGATACCAAGGACTGTTTTGTAAGCACTCTCAGAGAATTAATTTGTAGACACTGAATTTATCTGAGAGTCACAGGGCTCATATAAGCTCATATAATTAAAGATGGACTTTATGATAACTCTGACTTGTGTGTGGTTTGCTCTCTCATGATTTGGTAATACACTAAATTTCCACGACATGTCTTAATGACCGTTCCAGAGGTGCATGTTCATTAATTGTTTATGGTTCATTGAACAAGCATGGGAAACAGTGTTTAAACACTTTACAATGAAGATCTGTGAAGTTATTTGGATTTTTATGAATTCTGTTTGAAGAACAGGGTCCTTTCTATTTGCCATATATTTTTCAACTGTGCTGTGAAGCATCACAAAAGTTCTAAATTTGTCTATTCTCATAGCTTCTCCAGATTGCAAAGTTAAGATTCTTTAAAAAATCTAAAATAAATCAACCCAAAGAGATATCTGCTATGTTGGAGTCAACAGAAGTCAGAAATAGCATTATAAATATTCACTTACCTTTGATGATCTTCATCAGAATGCACTCCCAGGAATCCCAGTTCCCCAATAAATGTTTGTTTTGTTCGATAATGTCCATCATTTATGTCCAAATTCCCCCTTGTTGTTCACGAGTTCAGTACACAATCTAAACTTATGACGCGCGTGCAAGTCTAGTGGAAAGTACGGACGAAAAGTCCAAAAAGTTCCATTACAGTCCGTAGAAACATGTCAAACGATGTATAGAATCAATGTTTTTAACATAAATCTTCAATAATGTTCCGACCGGAGAATTCCTTTGTCTGTAAAAAAGCAATGGAACGCGAGGTAACTTTCACATGAACGCGCGTCACGAGCCCTTGGCTCTCTGCCAGACACCTGACTCATTACCCTCTCATTCGGCCCCACTTCACAGTAGAAGCATCAAACAAGGTTCTAAAGACTGTTGATATATTGGTATGCCATCCAGCCTTAATAAGTAAAGAGTTGAAAACCTACAAACCTCAGATTTCCCACTTCCTGGTTGGATTTTTTCTCAGGTTTCTGCCTGCCATATGAGTTATGTTATACTCACAGACATCGTTCAAATAGTTTAGAAACTTCAGAGTGTTTTCTATCCAAATCTACTACTAATATGCATATCCTAGGATTTGGGCCAGAGTAGCAGGCAATTTACTCTGGGCACGCTTTTCATCCGGACGTGAAAATACTGCCCCCTACCCCAGAGAAGTTAACCCATTTTATAACAGATTCTCCAAAATGTAAATATTCTAGGCATTTATATATAAACTCCAGTCATACTTTATCAAAAGCCTTTTCAAAATCAGCTATGAAAACCTGGCCTTATGTCCCCGATATTTCATAGCATTCTATTGTTTCCAGTACTTCTTATATTATCTCCAAAGTATTGTCCATGTAAGAAACCTGTCTGATTAGGATAAATAACATCTGATAAAACCTTTTTCATTCTATTCACCAAGAATTTAGCTAGAATCTTTACATCACAACACTAAAGTGTAAGTGGTCTCAATTTTTTTAAAGGACTGGATCTTTATAAAGACCACTTAGATACTGTTTCAGTAATAATGAAATCAGACCTTCTTGTTCTCTGTCCGATCATCTACTGTTTAAATAGGAGTGATTAAAACATGCTAATAATGGTCATCTGAGTATATCAATAAAAGTTTGGTATACTGCCATTGGTATGCCATCCAGCCCTGGAGTTTTCCCGGACTTAACGGCTTTAATTGCATCAAGAATTTCCTCCTCTGTAATTTGGCCTTCACATGAGTCTTACTGTACAGATGTAAATTTTACATTATTAATAGTAAAAAAAATCCATACAATTAGCTTCGGTTAGTGAAGATAGAGGAGACTGAAACGAAAACATATTCTTAAAGTACTTTACTTCCTCTTTCAAAATATTGTTCGGTGAACCATGTGCGACTCCATCATTGGTAACAAGTTTCAAAAAAACATTTTGAGTAGCATTTCTATGTTGAAGACTGAAAAATAATTTTGTGCATTTTCTCCCCATATTCCATCCAGTTCGCTTTATTTTTATAATATATTACACTGGATCTTTCTTGAATAAGTTCATCGATTTCTTTTTGTTTTTCCTCCAACTTATTCTGTGCCTCCATGGTACAGTTTTTATTGCTATCTATCTGTACTGTTAGTTCTTAAATGTATTTTGTTAATATGACTCTTTTGACCTAAATATGCCAATTATGTGATGTTCTGACTGCATTCCCTAAATTGTTCCCTAAAACTACATGTTGGTTAAAGGCGTGTAAGTAAGCATTTCTCTGTAAGGTCTACACTTGTTGTATTCGGCGCATGTGACAAATACAATTTTATTTGATTTAAAGCACACCAATAATAAGAAGAGACTTGCAACTGTTCATGTATGAATCAGGACTTCATGGTTGAATTGCTGCAAATAAAGCACTACTAAAGGACAACAATAAGAAGATACTTGCTTGGGCCAAGAAACACAAGCAATGGACATTAGACTGGTGGAAATCTGTTCTTTGGTCTGATGTGTCCAAATTTGAGATTTTTGGTTCCAACTGCCGTGTCTTTGTAAGACGCTGAGTAGGTGAACGGATAATCTCTGCATGTGTGTGAAGCATGGAGGAGGAGGTGTGGTGGTGCTTTGCTGGTGACACTGTCAGTGATTTATTTAGAATTCAAGGCACACATAACCAGCATGGCTACCGCAGCATTCTGCAGCGATACGCCATCCCATCTCCTTTGCCCTTAGTGGGAATATCATTTGTTTTTCAGCAGGACAATGACCCATCACACCTCTAGGCTGTGTAAGGGCTACTCGACCAAGGAGAGTGATGGAGTGCTGCATCGGATGACCTGTCCTCCACAATCACCCTACCTCAACCCATTTGAAATGGTTTGGGATGAGTTGGACCGCAGAGTGAAGGAAATGCCTCCAACAAGTGCTTTAAGATGGTTGGAAAAGCATTTCATGTAAAGCTGGTCGAGAGAATGCCAGAATCAAATCACTTCTGCAAAAGTTGAAACACATTAAACAAACAACTCAAAGAGATATCTATCCAAAAAAAGAGATATATGGATAAACCACTTCTCTAAAGTTTTCGGACATATACAGTTGAAGTCAGAAGTGTACATACACCTTAGCCAAATACATTTACACTCAGTTTTTCACCATTCCTGACATTTAATCATAGTAAAAACTCCCTATTTTAGGCCATTTAGGATCACCAATTTATTTTTCTGAAATGCCAGAATAAAATTAGAGAATGATTTTTCAACTTTTATTTCTTTCTTCACATTCACAGTGGGTCAGAAGTTTACATACACTCAATTAGTATTTGGTAGCATTGCCTTTAAATTGTTTAACTTTGGTCAAAAGTTTTGGGTAGCCTTCCAAAAGCTTCACACAATAAGTTGGGTGAATTTTGGCCTATTCCTCCTGACAGAGCTGGTGTAACTGAGTCCAGTCCCTCCTGCAGCAAAGCACCCCCACGCTTCATGGTTGGGATGGTGTTCTTCGACTTGCAAGCCTCTCCCTTTTTCCTATCTACCAACGCTCAACACAAAACACAACTATGAATATCCCATCAGTAGGTTTATGCCTTTTGCGTTTTCAGTGTTACACTGTAGCCGGTTGTAAAAGATTGTTACAGTAATATACACCTACTCAAATCTCATAAATAAACACAAACAAATGCAATACGGTAACAAAAACATTGTCATTATTTCCAAAATGCTGTTTTTTTGAACACCTGTGTTTTGTATGTAACAATTTCCATACCCAACAGGAGAAAACCAGGAAAAACATTCAGTAAGATAAAGGGTTTTCTGTACAAAAAAAGTGTCTCCTTCTTTCAAAACTCTAATCACAAAAAGACAAAAACACATGCAAAATGTAAGAGAAAATACTTTAGGCTATATCCTGCCTCCTATTTTGGTCTGGCCACAGCACCTCATCTTCTACATCACAAGTGATGTTATCTCTGGCTAAATAGCGGGGAAAGAATCTTCTGTAGTGACGGATCCATGCGCCGAAAGCCCCCAGATCAACTTCACTACATGCATCCTACATTGCCTGGAGAAGAGGCATGCGTGCGAGGAGATGGCGGCCATACACCTTCCATCACCATGCCGAAAAATACTCTTCAATTGGGTTTAGGAATGGGGAATATGGTGGGAGGTATAGAACAATAACTTGTGGGTGGTCGATGAACCAGTTGCGGACCAGAGCAGCCCGGTGGAAACTGACTTTGTCCCAGATGACAACATACCTGGGCTGTTCTGGTCCATCCCTCTGCTCGGCTGGAATGAGGATGCCATGTAGTGTGTCCAGGAATGTGATGAAAAGAGCGGTGTTGTAGGGACCAAGGTTGGCATGGTGATGGAGGATGCCTTGCTGGCTAACGGCTGTGCACATGGTGATATTCCCTCCACGCTGTCCAGGGACATTATCAATGGCACAGTGGCCAATAATGTTTTGTCCCCATCCACTTCTTTTGGCTAGGTTGAAGCCAGCCTCATCAATGTAAATGTACTGAATTGCAGTGGCAATTCCAAGACTCTCTGAAACAGACAACAAGAAAGTATGTGACATAGACCTAGAGCAGTCAATATGGTGAGGCACAATACACTGCATTATAGTACTGTAACGTGTCTATACAGTGCTGATTTGATAGTAAATTGCTGATTGATAGTGACTGACCCTAAATTAAGAAAATCCTTGACTATCTACAGACTCAGTGAGCATAGCCTTGCTATTGAGCGAGGCCGCCATAGGCATACCTGGCTCTCGAGAGATGGCAGGCTATGTGCCCACTGCCCAGAAAATAAGGTGGAAACTGAGCTACACTTCCTAACCTCCTTCCAAATGTATGATCACATTAAAGACACATATTTCCAACAAAGAATTTGGAAACAAATCAAAACGTTGATAAACTCCCATACCTGAGAGGCAAAATACTGCAGTGTGCAGTCACAGCAGCAAGATTTGTGGACTGTTGGCATGAGAAAAGGGCAACGAGTGGAGCACAAACAACATTGTAAATACAAACTATATCTGTTTATTTTCCCTTTCATACTTCAACTACTTGCACATTGTTACAACACTGTACATAGCCAATAATATAACATTTGAAATGTCTATAATCTGTTAAAACCTTTGTGAGTGTAATTTTTACTAATGTTTCCCTTGTTTATTGCTTATTCCATTTGCTTTGGCAATGTAAACACATTTGTTTCAATAAAGCCGTTTCAATTTTAATTGAAAGAGAGAAAGAGAGAGAAAGAGAGGTTCTATACAAGTGCACAATTACAGTGGCAAGAAAACCTTTGTGAACCCTATGGAATTACCTGGATTTCTGAATATATTTTATCTGATCTTCATCTAAGTCACAACAATAGACAAACATAGTGTGCTTAAAATAATAACACAGAAATTATTGTATTTTTCTTGTCTATATTGAATACATCATTTAAACATTCACAGTGTAGGTTGGAAAAAGTATGTGAACCCCTCAGTAAATTACTTCTCCAAAAGCTAATTGTAGTCAGGAGTCAGCTAACCTGGAGTCCAATCAATGAGACGAGTTTGGAGATTTTGGTTGGAGCTGCCTTGCCCTATAAAAAAACACTCACAAATTTGAGTTTGCTATTCACAAGAAGCATTGCCTGATGTGAACCATGCCTCAAACAAAAGAGATCTCAGAAAACCCAAGATTAAGAATTGTTGACTTGCATAAAGCTGGAAAGGGTTACAAAATAATCTAAAAGCCTTGATGTTCATCAGTCCACGGTAAGACAAATTGTACATAAATGGTTCAGCACTGTTGCTACTCTCCCTAGGAGTGGCTGTCCTGCAAAGATAACAGCAAGAGCACAGCACAGAATGCTCAATGAGGTTAAGAAGAATCTTAGTGTCAGCTAAAGACTTACAGAAATCTCTGGAACATGCTAACATCTCTGTTGACGAGTCTATGATTCGTAAACACTAAACAAGAATGGTGTTCATGGGAGGACACCACAGAAGAAGCCAAAAAACATAAAACATTGCTGCACTTCTGAGGTTTGCAAAAGTGCACCTCGATGTTTCACAGTGCTACTGGCAAAATATTCTGTGGACAGATGAAACTACAGTTGAGTTGTTTGGAAGTAACACAAAACACAATGTTTTAGAGTAAAAAGGCACAGCACACCAACATAAAAACCTCATCCCAACTCTAAAGCATGATGGAGGGAATATCATGATTTGGGATTGCTTTGCTGCCACAGGGCCTGGACAGCTTGCTATCGTCGATGGGAAAATAAATTCCTAAGTTTATAGAGACATTTTTTAGGAGAATGTTAGGCTCCAGCACTCTACTCAACAAACTGGATGCAGTCTATCACAGTGCCATCCATTTTGTCACCAAAGCCCCAGACACTACCCACCATTGCGACCTGTACGGTCCCGTTGGTTGGCCCTCGCTTCATACACGCCAAACCCACTGGCTACAGGTTATCTACAAGTCTCTGCTAGGTAAAGCCCCGCCTTATCTCAGCTCACTGGTCACCATAGCAGCACCCACTCATAGCACACGCTCCAGCAGGTATATCTCACTGGTCACCCCCAAAGCCAATTCCTCCTTTGGTCGTCTTTCCTTCCAGTTCTCTGCTGCCAATGACTGGAACGAACTGCTAAAATCTCTGAAGCTGGAGACTCACATCTCCCTCACTAGCTTTAACCTTTTGCGACTAGCAATCCCGGATCCGGGAGCGTAATCATAGCCTCAAACGAATTAGCATAACGCAGCGGACATAAATACACCTAGAAAATGTTCCTATTCATGAAAATCGCAAATTAAATATATTGAAACACAAGCTTAGCCTTTTGTTAATCGCACTGTCATCTCAGATTTTCAAAATATGCTTTACAGCCAACGCTAGACAAGCATTTGTGTAAGTTTATCATGGCATAATGCTATGCTAGGCTCTGCTGGCAGCAGGCAACATTTTCACGAAAATAAGAAAAGCAATCAAATTAAATCATTTACCTTTGAAGAACTTCGGATGTTTTCACTCAGGAGACTCCCAGTTAGATAGCAAATGTTCCTTTTTTCCAAAAATATTAATTTTGTAGGTGAAATAGCTCCCGTTTGTTCATCATGCTTGGCTGAGAAATCAACCAGAAAAAGCTATCACTACCACGCCAAACTTTTTTCCAAATTAGCTCCATAATCGACAGAAACATGGCAAACGTTGTCTAGAATCAATCCTCAAGGTGTTTTTAACATATACAGTGCCTTGCGAAAGTATTCGGCCCCCTTGAACTTTGCGACCTTTTGCCACATTTCAGGCTTCAAACATAAAGATATAAAACTGTATTTTTTTGTGAAGAATCAACAACAAGTGGGACACAATCACGAAGTGGAACGACATTTATTGGATATTTCAAACTTTTTTAACAAATCAAAAACTGAAAAATTGGGCGTGCAAAATTATTCAGCCCCTTTACTTTCAGTGCAGAAAACTCTCCAGAAGTTCAGTGAGGATCTCTGAATGATCCAATGTTGACCTAAATGACTAATGATGATAAATACAATCCACCTGTGTGTAATCAAGTCTCCGTATAAATGCACCTGCACTGTGATAGTCTCAGAGGTCCGTTAAAAGCGCAGAGAGCATCATGAAGAACAAGGAACACACCAGGCAGGTCCGAGATACTGTTGTGAAGAAGTTTAAAGCCGGATTTGGATACAAAAAGATTTCCCAAGCTTTAAACATCCCAAGGAGCACTGTGCAAGCGATAATATTGAAATGGAAGGAGTATCAGACCACTGCAAATCTACCAAGACCTGGCCGTCCCTCTTTCAGCTCATACAAGGAAAAGACTGATCAGAGATGCAGCCAAGAGGCCCATGATCACTCTGGATGAACTGCAGAGATCTACAGCTGAGGTGGGAGACTCTGTCCATAGGACAACAATCAGTCGTATATTGCACAAATCTGGCCTTTATGGAAGAGTGGCAAGAAGAAAGCCATTTCTTAAAGATATCCATAAAAAGTGTTGTTTAAAGTTTGCCACAAGCCACCTGGGAGACACTCCAAACATGTGGAAGAAGGTGCTCTGGTCAGACGAAACCAAAATTGAACTTTTTGGCAACAATGCAAAACGTTATGTTTGGCGTAAAAGCAACACAGCTCATCACCCTGAACACACCATCCCCACTGTCAAACATGGTGGTGGCAGCATCATGGTTTGGGCCTGCTTTTCTTCAGCAGGGACAGGGAAGATGGTTAAAATTGATGGGAAGATGGATGGAGCCAAATACAGGACCATTCTGGAAGAAAACCTGATGAAGTCTGCAAAAGACCTGAGACTGGGACAGAGATTTGTCTTCCAACAAGACAATGATCCAAAACATGAAGCAAAATCTACAATGGAATGGTTCAAAAATAAACATATCCAGGTGTTAAAATGGCCAAGTTAAAGTCCAGACCTGAATCCAATCGAGAATCTGTGGAAAGAACTGAAAACTGCTGTTCACAAATGCTCTCCATCCAACCTCACTGAGCTCGAGCTGTTTTGCAAGGAGGAATGGGAAAAAATTTCAGTCTCTCGATGTGCAAAACTGATAGAGACCATACCCCAAGCGACTTACAGCTGTAATCGCAGCAAAAGGTGGCGCTACAAAGTATTAACTTAAGGGGGCTGAATAATTTTGCACGCCCAATTTTTCAGTTTTTGATATGTTAAAAAAGTTTGAAATATCCAATAAATGTCGTTCCACTTCATGATTGTGTCCCACTTGTTGTTGATTCTTCACAAAAAAATACAGTTTTATATCTTTATGTTTGAAGCCTGAAATGTGGCAAAAGTTCGCAAAGTTCAAGGGGGCCGAATACTTTCGCAAGGCACTGTATATTCGATAATATATCCGTCGAGGCAATTGGTTTCTCATAAGAAGCGAATGGAAAAATGGCTACCTCAGTATTTTACGCAAGATTTTCTGCGGGAGACACCATGTGACCACTTGCTAAATGTGGTCCCTTAAGGCTCTTCTTCAACAGAAATGCGTAAAAATACGTTACAATGCTGTAGACACCTTGGGGAAGACGTAGAAAATGTAAGCTCATTCGTAGCTCATTCACAGCCATATAAGGAGTCATTGGCATGAGGCGGTTTTAAAAAATGTGTCACTTCCTGATTGGATTTTTATCTTGGTTTCGCCTGTAACATCAGTTCTGTTGCATTCACAGACAATATCTTTGCTGTTTTGGAAACGTCAGAGTGTTTGTTTTCTATCCAAAGCTGTCAATTATATGCATAGTCGAGCATCTTTTCATGACAAAATATCTTGTTTAAAACGGGAACGTTGTTTTATCCATAAATGAAAAGAGCACCCCCTATATCCAAGAAGTTAAATAAAGGTGAAATAAAAAATACAAATCTGTCCTCCAATTGAAGCTTAACAGAAATTGGGTGATGCAATGACCACGACCCACAACACAGAAGTAAATCAACAACAGAATGGCTTCAACAGAAGAAAATACATTTTCTGGAGTGGCCCAGTCAAAGTCCGGACCTCAACCAGATTGAGATGCTGTGGCATGACCTCAAGAGAGCGGTTTACACCAGACATCTCATGAATATTGCTGAACTGAAACAGCTTTGTAAAGAGGAATGGTCCAAAATACCTCCTGACCGTTGTGCAGGTCTGATGCGCAATTACAGATAACATTTGTATAACGGTCGTCGGTGGTGGAAGAATGTGAGGACCAATGCGTAGCGTTGTAAGTGTTCATATTCTTTAATAGAACTCAGAACACTAAAATACTAAACCAACAAGAGAACGAAATAAAACTGAAACAGTTCTGTCTGGTAACAGATACGAAACAGAAAATAATCACCCACAACTCAAGGGTGAAAACAGGCTGCCTAAGTATGGTTCTCAATCAGGGACAACGATTGACAGCTGCCTCTGATTGAGAACCATACCAGGCCAAACACAGAAATACAAAATCATAGAAAAAAGAACATAGACTACCCACCCAACTCACGCCCTGACCATACTAAAACAAAGACATCACAAAGGAACTAAGGTCAGAACGTGACAGTTTGGTTGAGGTTATTGCTGCCAAAGGAGGGTCAACCAAGGGTCCAAGGGTTTACATACTTCTCCCACCCTGCACTGTGAATGTTTACACATGTGTTCAATAAAGACATGAAAACGTATAATTGATTGTGTGTTATTAGTTTAAGCAGACTGTGTTTGTCTATTGTTGTGACCTAGATGAATATCAGATCAAATTTGATGACCAATTTATGCAGAAATCCAGGCATTTCCAAAGGGTTAACATACTTTTTATTGCCACTGTACATTATGTAAACTGAAATACAGTAATAATACAAATCAGTGCTGAAATGCCAACAACACTTACAGAAAAATAAACAAATTCACAAGGCTCCCTCATCCAATGCATCAATGCAATGGTGTTGAATGGATAAACACTTCCACAATCCAGAGCATTTCAAACAAAACTCTGGCAACACCTGAATAGATCCATATATATTTTCAATGGTTTATTAATGTATCAATGCTTAAGAGGAGAAGCCAAACAAAGCATTGGACCTATTGAGGGTCTCCTGAGGTGAAAAAAATAAGCTCTTCATGAAAGTCAAGCTTCCAAAGGGGAAGGGGGTCATTAGTCTCTAGCAGTGGTAGCATATGGGTCCAAGTTTGCCTTCAGGTCTGTGGGCCAAAGCCACAAAATGATTGTGTGGTTTCTGATGTGAGGGCATTGACACAGAGGGTAACTATAGCCACCCCACAGCAAGTCAGACACAAAATGTCAACTAAAGTGACTGGATGGGAAGATAATGAGACAGAATAGAAGTGAGCCACAGCTGGTAGTTAATACATCAAAAGCAACAGAGACCGGAATTGGAATCTCAAATTTCTTAAATATTCCATAGACTGTCAATAGGAAATATCCACCTATACATTTCAAAACAGCTTCTGTATTCAATGGATGCCTAACCACAAATCCAAGGGGAGTAGTAGTCCACAATCCAGACTAAACTATAAAAGAGAACCTGATCACTGGAAAGTAAAAGTTGTCTGGCTCAAGTCGATTACAGCTCCTTGTTTTTTCGTATCATTTACCAGTAGTACTTATTGATATCCACCCAACACTAACACTAAAAGCATCATCCGTCTTCTCAGCTGTAATGCTAGGAGAGCACTAATTGAGCTCCCGCCACTGGCCAGAGGGACCAGGTATCCATAAATGAGTGGCATGCTTTATTTTTCATTGCTCCACTAAACAGGGACATCCTTGATCCTATGTTAAGGCAGTTTGGCAGAGGTAGGTATGGCTACGGGAAATATGAATTCACCAACCACCATTAATAATCGCCACAGGATAGATTAATATAAATGGATATTGCTGCAGCAGCCATTGTTAGTGAGAGCAATAAGTATTTTATTAGTATCTGGTTAAGGGGTAGAAGTGAAATTAGAAGGGAAAAAAATCACTGTGTAACAAATTCGTTGTAATTTCAAAAAATACAATAAAAAGCAACAAAAGCTCAAAATTCAAAGCAAAGCTGCCATGGAACTCACGAGGTAGATTGGGTAGATTAGATCCTTATACTGTCTATGATCCCCACCTAGTGAACATTACACATCACAACACCAATTGCCACAACACTTGAAAATCACCATGTAACCTCCCCAGAACACAGAAGGTTCAGGAATGCTACTAAATAAATAACATGATTCTTCATTATGATGGTCATTATGACAGCGGGGTTAAAGAATGGTCTTTAGAATTGTAGTCTTGGTGGGATTGGCTGCCGTGGGTGATAAACACCGCAATCTTAGACATATAAAGATGACCGGCCCCGCCTCCCGGGTCTAGGGGTCTAGGGCACTGCGCCACCCGGGAGGCTGTGCCACCAGAGACTCTGAGTTCGCGCCCAGGCTCTGTCGCAGCCGGCCGCGACCGGGAGGTCCGTGGGGCGACGCACAATTGGCCTAGCGTCGTCCGGGTTAGGGAGGGTTTGGCCGGTAGGGATATCCTTGTCTCATCGCGTACTAGCTACTCATGTGGCGGGCCGGGCGCAGTGCGCGCTAACCAGGTCGCCAGGTACATGGTGTTTCCTCCAACACATTGGTGCGGCTGGCTTTCGGGTTGGATGCGCCCTGTGTTAGAAGCAGTGCGGCTTGGTTGGGTTGTGTGTTTTGGAGGACACATGGCTTGCTTTTGACCTCAGTCTCTGAGCCCGTACGGTAGTTGTAGCGATGAGACAAGATAGTAACTACTAACAATTGGATACCACAAAATTGGGGAGAAAAGGGACTAAAATTAAAATAATAAATATGAACGTATGAGCCTCATCTCCACCGTGAGCAAGAAGTCTCGGGGTTTCGTGACGATGCATTCCAGTGAGATCACTCCTCTGTGGGCCAGTCTCTGGGCACTGAAGAAGCCGCCTTGGTCTCCGGCAATGATGTCTAGCTGGATGTCGTCCCCTGGGACTGAGTTGGACGGCCGGCACGGAGATGTTGGTGGGGAAAGTGATGTTGTAGATAGAGATTCTTAAGGGGAGGGATTAAAAACAAGGTGTCCTCTATGTACTCGGAAGTTGGGTGGACACTCGAAAGACAGACCCACCCTGTACGTTGAAGCAGCTCTCTGTCACAGTGCAGCTGTGGGATCTGGCCACACACTCATTAATATCTGAACAGAGAGAGAACAACAAATGTTATCAGTGTGTTTCACATATAATATGGCACATGCACAGTGTCGTGATGTGACTATCATTAATGTGGTGACTGCTATTTATTGAATAAATGCCTACTACGTTTAATTATTACTCAATTAAATTAATCATGTAACAATTAACACATTAGGAATTTGGGGCACCACGGGAAAAGTTATATACTGAGTTACTATCTCAGGACTTAAACTCTAAATATTAATAAATATCTCTTACATCAATAACAGTCAATTATTCATTATTACCTCATCAGTCTCATTCTGAACGTTGCAACATCCCTGGATCCACAAGAACCCTAGCCCTTTTGAACAAAATAATAACACAGAATACCATACATTGACATGATATGATGGCTTTTTACACAATGTAAAGGGGGTGGGGAAAAATAAAGAGTGGGAGAGACTAGAGTTCACCCGCCGATTCCAAGCTGTGTTTGACCATCCACCAGAGGGTCGGGCGGCGGGTGAACAGCTGTTCCACCTGCGTCAGGAGACGAGGAGCATACAGGACTTTGCTCTGGAGTTCAGGACCTTGGCCGCAGGAGCAGGGTGGAACGACAGGGCCTTGATAGATCATTTCCGATGCAGTCTCAGGGAGGACGTCCGCAGGGAGCTGGCATGTCGGGACACCACCTTCACCCTGGATGAACTCATTGACTTGGCTATCCGTCTCGACAACCTGCTGGCTGCCCGTGGGCGTTCGGATCAGGTCCTGTAGTTTCCACTTCCCAGCCCTCCTGCCCCTATCCCTATGGAATTAGGAGGGGCGGCTTCGAGCGGGACCGGAGGAGGAGTGTCCTCCTGCACCAGTTGTGGTCGCCGAGGGCACACGGCCGACCGGTGCTGGAGGAACTCGTCTGGGAATTTCATGGATCGTGGGCTCGCGTTAAGGCTAGGGATTCCCCTGGTGTCGTTAGACCTACCTTTCCCCGTGCACTCCTTAGATAGCCGACCATTAGGGTCAGGAGTAGATAGGGAGGCTACGGTGCCGCTGGACATGGTAATGCAGGGGGATCATAAGGAGCAGATTAGTCTGTTCCTTATAGATTCACCTGCTTTTCCAGTGGTGTTGGGAATTCCCTGGCTAGCTCAACACAACCCGGTGATTTCCTGGCGACAGGGGGCTCTTAAGGGGTGGTCAGAGGAGTGTTCAGGTAGGTGTATAGGAGTTGCTGCCGTTGGTGCGACTACGGTTGAGAGTCCAGACCAGGTTTCCACCGTGCGCATTCCCTCTGAATATGCCGATTTGGCTATCGCCTTCAGTAAAAAGAGGGCGACCCAATTACCACCCCATCGTCGAGAGGACTGCGCGATAAACCTTCTGGAGAACGCTGCACTTCCTAGGAGTCACGTGTATCCATTGTCCCAGGAGGAGACGGTAGCGATGGAAACATATGTTGCTGAATCGCTGGGACAGGGGTACATTCGGCCCTCCGCATCACCCGTCTCCTCGAGCTTCTTTTTTGTGAAGGAGAAGGATGGAGGTCTGCGTCCGTGCATTGATTATAGAGGTCTAAATTCCATCACAGTGGGGTTCAGTTACCCACTACCTCTCATCGCTACGGCGGTGGAATCATTTCACGGGGCGCGCTTCTTCACAAAACTAGACCTGAGGAGCGCGTATACTCTGGTGCGTATCCGGGGAGGAGATGAGTGGAAAACCGCATTTAGTACTACATCTGGTCATTATGAGTACCGTGTCATGCCATATGGGTTGAAGAATGCTCCAGCCGTCTTCCAATCCTTCGTAGATGAGATTCTCTGAGACCTGCTCGGGCAGGGAGTGGTAGTGTACAATGATGACATCTAGATCTATTCTGCCACCCGCGCGGCGCATGTCTCTCTGGTGTGTAAGGTACTTGGGCGACTGCTGGAGCATGACCTGTATTGCAAGGCGGAGAAATGTGAGTTTTTCAAACAGTCCGTTTCCTTCCTGGGGTATCGTATTTCCACCTCCGGGGTGGTGATGGAGGATGACCGCGTTACAGCCGTGCGTAATTGGCTGACTCCGACCACGGTGAAAGAAGTGCAGCGGTTTTTAGGGTTTGCCAATTACTACCGGAGGTTTATCCGGGGTTTTAGTCAGGTGGCTGCTCCCATCACCTCACTGCTGAAGGGAGGACCAGTGCGCTTGCGTTGGTCAGCAGAGGCGGGCAGAGCTTTCAGTCGTTTGAAAGAGCTGTTCACCAATGCGCCCGTGTTGGCGCATCCGGACCCCTCTTTAGCGTTCATAGTGGAGGTGGATGCGTCCGAGGCGGTGGTCGGGGCCGTGCTGTCCCAGCGCTCGGGCGTGCCACCCAAGCTCCGCCCGTGTGCATTCTTTTCGAGCAAGCTCAGTCCAGCGGAGCGAAACTATGACGTGGGGGACCGGGAGTTGTTAGCTTTAATCAAGGCTCTGAAGGTGTGGAGACATTGGCTTGAGGGGGCTAAGCACCCTTTTCTTATCTGGACTGACCATCGTAATCTCGAGTATATCCAGGCAGCGAGGAGACTAAATCCACGTCAGGCTAGATGGGCCATGTTTTTTTACCAGGTTTCGGTTTACCATCTCATACCCGCCAGGCTCCCAAAACACCAAAGCCGACGCGCTGTCCCGCCTCTATGATACTGAGGAGCGGTCCGTTGAGCCATCATTCCACCGTCATGTCTCGTGGCACCGGTGGTATGGGAGGTGGACGCTGAGATAGAGGAGGCCTCACGGTTAGAGCCGGCCCCCCCTAACTGTCCAGTGGGGACTCAGTACGTGCCGAGGGGGGTCCGGGATAAGCTGATCCGTTGGGCTCATACTCTCCCCTCCTCGGGTCATCCTGACATCGAGAGGACAGTGCGGATTC
Organism: Oncorhynchus tshawytscha; assembly: GCF_018296145.1. Lineage (NCBI taxonomy): Eukaryota > Metazoa > Chordata > Actinopteri > Salmoniformes > Salmonidae > Oncorhynchus > Oncorhynchus tshawytscha. The sequence continues at coordinate 13,807,500 of NC_056443.1, forward strand.
TTAGAGGGAGATACTGGTGGCCCACGCTGGCTAAAGACGTGAGATTTTATGTCTCCTCCTGCTCAGTGTGTGCTCAGAGCAAGGCTCCTCGGCACCTGCCTAGAGGGAAATTACAACCCCTCCCCGTTCCACAACGGCCGTGGACACACTTATCGGTGGACTTTCTTACCGACCTTCCCCCGTCCCAGGGAAGTACTACGATCCTGGTCGTTGTGGATCGGTTTTCTAAGTCCTGTCGTCTCATCCCGTTGCCCGGTCTCCCTACGGCCCTGCAGACTGCGGAGGCCTTGTTTACCCATGTCTTCCGGCACTTTGGGGTGCCTGAGGACATCGTTTCTTATTGGGGTCCCCAATTCACGTCCAGAGTGTGGAGGGCATTTATGGAGAGACTGGGGGTCTCAGTCAGTTTAACCTCAGGTTTTCACCCCGAGAGTAATGGGCAGGTGGAGCGCGTGAACCAGGATGTGGGCAGGTTTCTGCGGTCCTATTGCCGGGACCGGCCTGGTGAGTGGGCAAGGTATGTTCCTTGGGCTGAACTTGCTCAGAACTCCCTACGCCACTCCTCAACTAACTTGTCCCCTTTTGAGTGTGTGTTAGGTTACCAGCCGGTCCTGGCCCCATGGCATCAGAGAACGGCAGAAGAGGAGCGCTGACCAGCACCGCAGTGAGGCCCCCGTGTTTGCACCGGGGGACAGGGTCTGGCTCTCGACCAGAAACCTGCCCCTCCGCCTGCCCTGGCGGAAGCTGGGGCCGCAGTGTGTGGGGCCGTTTAAAGTCCTGAGGAGAATAAACGAGGTGTGTTACAGGTTACAACTTCCTAGGTATTACCGTATTAACCCCTCGTTTCATGTGTCTCTCCTCAGGCCGGTGGTGGCTGGTCCCCTGCAATAAGGTGAGGTGCCTGAGGTCCCTCCGCCCCCTCTGGACATCGAGGGGTCCCCGGCATACACGGTTCGGGGCATTCTGGATTCGAGACACCGGGTGGGGGGGCCTACAGTACCTCGTGGACTGGGAGGAGTACGGTCAGGAGGCGAGATGCTGGGTTCCGGTGGGGGACATTTTGGACCCTTCTCTCCTGAGAGATTTCCACCGCCTCCACCCGGATCGCCCGGCACCTCGTCCTCCGGGTCGTCCTCTAGGCCGGTGGCGGCGCACTGCAGGGGCCGCGCGTCAGGGGCTTCCGCCGAAGTTGGCTCCCCTGCCTGTTCGGGTGGTGCTCGGCGGTCGTCGTCACCGTCCTACTAGCCACTACCGATCCCTTTTTCGTTTGTCTGTTGGTTTTGTCTTATTAGTTTCACCTGTGTGTATTTTTGTTTAATTGGTGTCCTTATATATATAGTAGGTTGTCCCACCCTTGTTTTGTGCGGGATTGTTTTTGTTACTCTGTTGTATGGTGGTTTTTTCATGTGGTTATTCTCCGGACTATTTTGGTCCTGTGTTTGGGCTGGTCTATTGTATGCGCCCTGTGTGTTGGCGTGACCGTTTTTGTGCGCCGGAGAATAAATTGACAATCTACTGAACCCTGCTCTCTGCGCCTGATTCCACCCACCACTCCTAGTAAATCATGACACTAAGGCCTCAGAAGTACGTTTTCAACTTTACCAAGGCTGGTATTTTGCTCAGACCCTTAAGTGATCCTAGCAGACACCAGTTCCATTGTACATGTGTGTTTATGCTTACACAAGCGCACATGCCAAGCGAAAGAAAACCAAGTATCCTGGTCAGCTGCAACCTGTTCAGAATGGGTCTGACGTCATCAGATAATTTCCATGTCAATGCCTGGATGTCAGTAAGAATTGATGTCAACCTCAAGACATATGTTAAGGGGACCTGTAGTAGTTTTACTACACGTCAATGTGTCTTACACCATTGTAGTGGTGATAGGTATGACGCAGTCTATTTCATAGCTATGGTATCGATGGAGGAGCTAACCTCACGACGGAAGTACTTTGAACAAGTCATACGCGGTGTGGTCATGGTTCATGACTTCTAATAACTTTGCTCCTGAATGGAGGGTTCTATTTATTAGTGGCATGTGTGTTAACCATCAGAAGAGTGTTTTGGAGATTTTCTTCCACGTGTTGCTATCTGAGTGACTACTAACTCCTCTGTCGCAATTTGAATAGCAATTTGAATTGTTACATCTCTAACCTTCTTACTGCTTGTGGCTGGACTGACTTTTTCTGGCATTGGTACTGGTACTCAAGGGGACCAGTTATCCTACCGAATTATTCTGAAATGTTATCCTACCAGAACACGTGATTAGAGCATTTTACTAGTTACATTGTAGTTGAGATTACACATGCAAGGAATGATGATTGATACCATTTGTTTTGGATGTGGAAAGTCAACTGGAATTCTTTCACGACCAATGTGGTACTCCTCGGTGATATCTCAGATGTCTTCTAAGGTTATCCCCATCGAGGGGCCTGTCCGCTCCTCTCTGTTCTCATGGGGAAGTTTATAATTAGATTTATTTCCTGCTCTGGCGGCCTCGTACAGTGTTGCACGTAGGCTCGACCCTCCCACCAGCCTCGATGACGCTCATCATGGGTCTGGGCTAGTATTCCCTGCTTTTATGTCGTGGGACCCCCCTCCCCCCACCAGCGGTTGGTGTTGGTGTCCGAGGCACAAACGAAAAGGTCGGACCCTTCGTACGAGTTGTCAGCTATCGCTTTAGCTGTAACCTTTCAACCAAATCTCCTGGTGTTTGTGGTTCAAAACGCTCAGTGGTTGTCGAGGCCTGTCAGCCACCACATCGCATGTGCTAACCACTCCAGTACCTGTGAACTGAGACTAGGATATGTGTCTGTGATCTCTTACAGCGTTTGACCAGTGGAAGTCATCGGGACTGTTGCAGGACTGATGCCATTAGTGTCATTGTAAGGCGTGACAGTCACCCACAAAGCAGAAAATAATCAGAAGCAGAGTAGAGTCGTGGCCAAAGGTTTTGAGAATGACACAAATATTAATTTCCACAAAGTTTTCTGATTCAGTGTCTTTAGATATTTTTGTCAGATGTTACTATGGAATACTGAAGTATAATTACAAGCATTTCATAAGTGTTAAAGGCTTTTATTGACAATTACATGAAGTTGATGCAAAGAGTCAATATTTGCAGTGTTGACCCTTCTTTTTCAAGACCTTTGCAATCCGCTCTGGCATGCTGTCAATTAACTTTTGGGACACATCCTGACTGAAGGCAGCCAATTCTTGCATAATCAATGCTTGGAGTTTGTCAGAATTTGTGGGGTTTTGTTTGTCCACACGCCTCTTGAGGATTGACCACAAGTTCTCAATGGGATTACGATCTGGGGAGTTTCCTGGCCATGGACCCAAAATATCGATGTCTTGTTCCTTGAGCCACTTAGTTATCACTTTTGCCTTATATCAAGGTGCTCCATCATGCTGGAAAAGGCATTGTTCGTCACCAAACTGTTCTCTGATGGTTGGGAGAAGTTGCTCTCGGAAGATGTGTTGGTACCATTGTTTATTCTTGGCTGTGTTCTTAGGCAAAATTGTGAGTGAGCCCACTCCCTTGGCTGAGAAGCAACGCCACACATGAATGGTCTCACTGTTGGCATGATACAGGACTGACGGTATAAGGGCTTAACTTGTCTTCTCCGGACAAGATTTTTTCCGGAAGCCCCAAACAATCGGAAAGGGGATTCATCAGAGAAAATGACTTTACCCCAGTCCTCAGCTGTCCAATCCCTGTACCTTTTGCAGAATATCAGTCTGTCCCTGATGTTTTTCATGGAGAGAAGTGGCTTGTTTTCTGCCCTTCTTGACACCAGGCCATCCTCCAAAAGTCTTTGCCTCACTGTGCGTGCAGATGCACTCACACCTGCCTGCTGCCATTCCTGAGCAAGCTCTGTATTGGTGGTGCCCCGATCCCGCAGCTGAATCAACTTTAGGAGATGGTCCTGGCACTTGCTGGACTTTCTTGGGCGCCCTGAAGCCTTCTTCGCAACAATTGCAAAGTCTTTTTCCCAAGGAGTGCTGTCAACAGATACCCCTCGTGGATGACTGCGTTGCAGCTAGCATTAGGGGGAGACAGTGTGGTCAGTGGAGACAGCACTGTGACATGTGACCGTACTTGGTTGGTTTTCCAATCGATCGGCAGGAGTAAACGATCCAAGTCTGTTCCGAATAGTAGGGTTTCAGATTCGAGGCTGGTAACATACACATGGTGAACAAGCAACATGTCCTGGAAGTTTAGTTTCAACATGAGTCTCAATGTGAGAAGCGAGGTAGTCTGAGTGAAACCTCAAAGTGTAGTGTCGCATTGTTCCGTTTTTAATCAAAGTTTAGCTGGCTTCAAAGCTCTTTTGAGATCATTGAACAATGTTTGAGAGATGAGCGACATTGTCGAGCCCAAATCAATTAGCACATCACAGGTTGGGCACTCCTCCAGGATTGTTTCCAGGTTGAATTGCATTTTGTGATCATATTCCCCACAAAGTGGAGTGGCTGTTCGCAACTACGAGATGTGTAATTTGTGTTCATGGTAAAAACAGATTGACTTGGTTTTGAGTGGAATTGGCTCTTGCAAAGTTTTGACCTTTTTCTTTGCAACCTTTGTATCAGAGACTATAGACAAAGCCTGTGGGCTTGTTTCTTGATTTTAAGCAGGCCCTGGATAGGGTCTCAAGTGAGAGCGGGAGTAATTTGATTGTTAACATCCTTGCTAAGGGTGTTAGATCTGGCAGACCTGTTGTCCAGCAATTCCAAGTCTAGTCCTAGGGACTTATCTTTTTCCCTTTTCTCAAATTTTTCTCACTTTAGTACTTCACTTAGGCTGATGTTCTCTTGAAGTTCTACTATGTTTTGATCATCCTTGAACCCTTTGTTAACCTTGTGCTCTGACACTTTGTGTGGGTTGGGTGCAGGAATGTAGGGATCAGGTCGATTGTAGCGGTAGTCATTTCGATGGCTACATACTTTACAGTTATTTCGACTGAGGTGGGCATTGGTCTCATGGTTTTGTGGTAGAAACTGTTGGTGTGCGTCATCTCTCAATGCTCAAATACATGATAATGCACCCTCTAACTGGAGTGAGCGCTCCTGGTCAAACTTCAAAACCGAGATGTCAGGGCACTTAGCATTGTGTACTTTTGATGCCTCAAAAGCTGTGCTTGCAAGCTCTCTGAGATGTAAAATTGGCAAGCCAACGTGGGCTGTAGGGCCCAAGTAGGTAATGAAGTTTGGATACATGTTCTACAGAAACATTTGTTTGAAAGGTAACAGCTCTTCCATTCCTGTTTCAGTGAGTAGGCCAAAGTAAGCTGAAGGAAACCTATGATAGTAAGCTTGTGGGTGTTTATTCCGAGCTTGTTTGACAGAGCCAGTGAGCTGATGTGTTTGTGAGTCGCAGAACCACTGAATTCTATTTTCAAAGCTGTGGCAAGTTTAGCCTAGTCGTTTTGCACGTGTTGCTGTTGTAGACGAATGAACCTCGTCACGTGTCTATTCGACGTTCGCTTCAACAGGTAAAGCCTGTCAGAACCCGTAGTGTTCGGGTAGCCATCCAAGGCATATTCTGCTGCATAGCAGAGTCCACTTGGGCGCTTAGAATACTTATTTCAGACACGTGAGTGTCACACTTGCTCCGTTCGGCCTTATACTTGTCTGTCATGGTTTGCAGGTAGAGGTCTTGAGTACGGAGCAAGAGATTCAGTGATGAGATTTCCTCTGCTTGCTTAGAAATCAATATTTCCATCTTCATCACCTCTCATCCTTCATTGGGTGAACGACTTCAATGAGTTCTGCTGATCTGTCATCCAACTTAGTCATTGTGTTCATTAACTGATCGTCTTTGGTCTGAAGCATTTGGACTAGACCATTATTGCTTTGAGTAATGTTTATCAAAACTGCATGCAGGTTATCAAGTTGCGTGCTCCTTTTTATAGACAACTCGACAGATATATCTAGATTGGCGTGGACTTCATCGTATTTAGTTTGGGCTAAATTGAGCTGTTCCTGTAGAAAATGATTTAGTTGAAGAGTTTGTGCTCGTTCATCATATGTTTTTGCAATTACTTTTAATTAATTTTCAAATGGAGTTCCTCGGCTAGCATAATGTTTTCCTTTTCTGCTTTTGTCATTAGTTGCCCGTTTCTCTCCACCTGTCCCTTCATAACCAGTGTTTGCTCACGCTTCAGCTTTGCACTGTGGTACTGGACCGATGCCAATCTCTGATGGCGATACATCAGGGCTAAACTGGAGAGAACCTTTACCAGGCCTGATGGTTGATTTTGGAGAGTGTTTGTCGCAATTTCTGCTGTTTTTCCCGAGGTTACGATCAACCCTTTTATGGGTGATGGTTCACCAATTAGCGGGGGACTGGGGACCACCCCATCTGATAGCTTGCAAATTATTTAAAACAATGTCTATATTTTTTTCAAAGTTTGGGTTGAGTCGTTGGAAGTTGCAAAAATGATTTTAATCTATTTCTAGACATTAATGAAGCATCAATACTGGATCAGTAATGTGGTAGTTGGACGTGAATGAATTTGCAAAAACAAATTTGATTGATTAATCATACCTTTATAGGCTATCTGGGAATTTGAACTTGAATTAACCTTGATACAATGTTGCTGTATCTAGGTTATGTGGAATTTTAAAAAATTGGACCTTAATCCAATGATCCACCTGAAAAGGTTAGGAAGGCGATTGAACTACCTTGTTAAATTGAATGTGACAATTGAAATCCAATCAGTTGAGATTGGCTGGATATCATAAGTTTAACCAGTAGTTAAAATGTGAGTATACATTCACCACCTGAAAAGGTTTGGAAGGCAATTTTAACTTCCATGTTAAATTGAATGAGACAACGATATCCAATCAGTTGAGACTGGCTGGATATCAGAAGAGTAATCACTTGTTACAAATGTGAGATGACGATGGGCCTCACTGAAATGTGTTATTTTATTTTTTTATAAATAATTGTTGATTCCTTGCCACCAGGGGTCACTTATCCCTGAGGGCTGAAACCACATTGGATTCCCGCAAAGGCGGGACTTACGTCAATACTGGATTCGTACTGTGAGAGTTGGCCTCAATGAGCTTGCTAAAGCAAAGGGCAGGAATTCCGTTTCCCAATGCACAGGGTGTAACCCTGTGAACAAAGAAAAAAAATGGCTGCGCTCCCTTTGTTAGCTTAGCATCTAGTGCAAAGCTAACCCTCCTGTACCAGAATCTCACTTCCAAGTAAAATAGGGTCCCCTTCAACAAGGGAATGGGTTTGCTAGTGACGTCTCACGTTCAAACCTTTTTGGTATTAAATTACATCTAAACACATTTGCACATACTTGCACATAATCGACACATTCACAAAAACACAAAATACATTATTTCCAATGTGTTTATCTAAACAATAATGTTTAGATAGCACCTTGTTTCTGAGTATGTTTATCTACAACCTAAAAGCATTATTTGGCTGTCTCCATAGAATAACACTTTGAATAACCCTTTTTGGTTCCAGTTAGAACATGGAAACAAAAAGGGTTCTACCTGGACCCAAAATGGTTTCTCCTATAGGGAAAGCTGAATAACCATTTTTTCTAAGAGTGAGGGAGAATGAGGGACAATGGATGTATGAAGGAGAGGAGGAATGGAGGGATGCTGATATTTTTCCCTGGCCTTGGCAAGTATGTCTGTTGGGGGCGAGGGTGTAGCTCATGGGAGGGCAGGTACAGCGGAAGCTGCCTTGGGTGTTGGAAGAGTGGTAGGAACACCCGTGACCCCCTGTTGGCAGGCCACACTCATCAATATCTGACAATGGAGGGAGCGATAGAAGACATTGTACCCAAACAACTGAAAAACGTGGCTGCCTCGAATTTGAAGGCAACTGAATGCAGCCTGGAGAGTTCATGCTGTCCTAAAAGTATGCTGTCCACCAGCACCACCACCAGTTTCGTGTCCGTGCGCTGTTTGTGTTTCCTGTTTTGTTCATTTATTAATTAAATGTATTCACTCCCTGAACTTGCTTCCCGACTCTCAGCGTACATCATTACAGCTGGGCACTTGTTGGCTGCTTTTCCTTCACTCTGCGGTCCAACTCATCCCAAAACATCTCAATTGGGTTGAGGTCGGGTGATTGTGGAGGCCAGGTCATCTGATGCAGCACTCCATCTCTCTCCTTCTTGGTCAAATAGCCCTTACACAGCCTGGAGGTGTGTTTGAGTCATTGTCCTGTTGAAAAACAAATGATACAAATGAACAAATCTCTTCTTCTTATTGGTGTCCTTTAGTACCTTGTCACAACACAACTGATTGGCTCAAATGCATTAAGATGGAAAGAAATTCCACAAATTAACTTTTAACAAAGCACACCTGTTAATTGAAATGCATTCCAGGTAACTACCTCATGAAGCTGGTTGAGAGAGAATGCCAAGAATGTGCAAAGCTGTCATCAAGGCAAAGAGTGGCTACTTTGAAGAATCTCAAATATAAAATATATTTAATTTTTTAACACTTTTTTTTTTACTACATGATTTCATATGTATTATTTCATAGTTTTGATGTCCAGTATTATTCTACAATGTAGAAAATAGTACAAATAAAGAAAAAACCTGTGAATGAGTAGGTGTGTCTAAACTTTTGACTGGTACTGAATGTATCAATATAATCACATATTGGTGTCTGATTTTCAGTAGTGGGGTAGATTTACAACACACTCATGCTGATTCAGTCACCCACTCTCATAAATTGCATGTGATTGTATTGGTAGTAGAAGTGTTTCACCAATACAGTTTCCCACTGCGTCCTGGATATATACATGAATGTTCTTGAAGACAGTCAAATTTAACAGGGTGATAGATGTGTAAAGATAAATCATCCACACATCCCAGGCAGTACAGAACACCCACCTTGGCAGGTGTTGGTGTCAGTGAGTTCGTAGCCTGTACCACAGTTTGTGTCACGCTGACAAGCGAAAAAAGCCCTCTGTGTTGATGCAACTCTGCCAGGTGACACAGTGGTGAGTCCCTTTCAAACACTCGTTAATGTCTGGGGAGAGTGAGAGTAGTTACTCTTCCTGGTCAGCCCATTACCAATAGGAGTGTCACAGGGTTGATGGTTATGTCAATACATTGCAGTCAATGGGAAAAGAGAAACATTAATCAATTTATGCTTATGTCAATGCATTGCATTCAATGGTATTGAATGGGCTGACCTTCTCTTTATTCCCTCCTCTTCACCACCCCTTTTTTCACCCCCTCACCCTTTCTCTCTCCTATCTCCATCTCCCCTCCCCCCGCTCCTTCCCTCACCATCTCCCTTGCTCTCTCCCCTTTCCCTTTCCTTTCTCTCCCCTTTCCCTTTCTCTCTCCACTCTCTCTCCCTTCTTCCCCCTCCTTCCTCCTCTTCTCATCTCTCTCTACATCTCCCACCTCTCTCCCACCTCCACAGAGAGGGTATTGATGCATAAATATGTATTTTTTATTTAACTAGGCAAGTCAGTTAAGAAACCAATTCCTATTTACTATGACGGCCTACCCCGGCCAAACCCTAACCCGGATGACGCTGGACCAATTGTGCGCCACTCTATGGAACTCCCAATCACAGTGACACAGTGCAATTGTGACACAGTGCAATGCAGATGTAGAAGCACGGTGGCTAGGAAAAACCCCCTAGAAAGGCCAAAACCTAGGAAGAAACCTAGAGAGGATCCAGGCTATGAGGGGTGGCCAGTCCCCTTCTGGCTGTGCCGGGTAGACATTATAACAGAACATGGCCAAGATGTTCAAATGTTCATAAATGACCAGCATGGTCAAATAATAATAATCACAGTAGTTGTCGAGGGTGCAGCAAGTCAGCACCTCAGGAGTAAATGTCAGTTGGCCTGTCATAGCCGATCGTTAAGAGTATCTCTACCGCTCCTGCTGTCTCTAGAGAGTTGAAAACAGTAGGTCTGGGACAGGTAGCACGTCCGGTGAACAGGTCAGGATTCCATAGCCGCAAGCAGAACAGTTGAAACTGGAGCAGCAGCACGGCCAGGTGGACTGGGGACAGCAAGGAGTCATCATGCCAGGTGGTCCTGAGGCATGGTCCTAGGGCTCAGGTCCTCCGAGAGACAGAAAGAAAGAGAGAAAGAGAGAATTAGAGAGAGCATACTTAAATTTACACAGGACACCGGATAAGACAGGAGAAGAACTCCAGATATAACAAACTGACCCTAGCCCCTCCGACACATAAACTACTGCAGCATAAATACTGGAGGCTGAGACAGGAGGGGTCAGGAGACACTGTGGCCCCATCCGATGATACCCCCGGACAGGGCCAAACAGGAAGGATATAACCCCACCCACTTTATCAACGCACAGCCTCCACACCACTAGAGGGATATATTCAACCACCAACTTACCATCCTGAGACAAGGCTGAGTATAGCCCACAAGATCTCCGCCACGGCACAACCCAAGGGGGGACGCCAACCCAGACAGGAAGATCACGTCAGTGACTCAACCCACTCAAGTGATGCACCCCTCCTAGGGACGGCATGAAAGAGCACCAGTAAGCCAATGACTCAGCCCCTGTAATAGGGTTAGAGGCAGAGAATCCCAGTGGAAAGAGGGGAACCGGCCAGGCAGAGACAGCAAGGGCGGTTCGTTGCTCAGAGCCTTTCCGTTCACCTTCACACTCCTGGGCCAGACTACACACAATCATATGACCCACTGAAGAGATGAGTCTTCAGAAAAGACTTAAAGGTTGAGACCGAGTCTGCGTCTCTCACATGGGTAGGGAGACCATTCCATAAAAATTGAGCTCTATAGGAGAAATCCCTGCCTCCAGCTGTTTGCTTAGAAATTCTAGGGACAATTAGGAGGCCTGCGTCTTGTGACCGTAGCGTACGTCTAGGTATGTACGGCAGGACCAAATGAGAGAGATAGGTAGGAGCAAGCCCATGTTACGCTTTGTAGGTTAGCAGTAAAACCTTGAAAGGTTTTACTGCTAACCTACAAAGCGTAACATGGGCTTGCTCCTACCTATCTCTCTCATTTGGTCCTGCCGTACATACCTAGACGTACGCTACGGTCACAAGACGCAGGCCTCCTAATTTGCCTTAACAGGAAGCCAGTGTAGGGAGGTTAGCACTGGAGTAATATGATCACATTCTTTGGTTCTAGTCAGGATTCTAGCAGCCGTATTTAGCACTAACTGAAGTTTATTTAGTGCTTTATCCGGGTTGCATTACAGTAGTCTAACCTAGAAGAAACAAAAGCATGGATTAATTTTTCTGCATCATTTTTGGACAGAAAGTTTCAGATTTTTGCAATGTTACGTAGATGGAAAAAAGCTGTCCTTGAAACAGTCTTGATATGTTCGTCAAAAGAGAGATCAGGGTCCAGAGTAAAGCCGAGGTCCTTCACAGTTTTATTTGAGACGACTGTACAACCATCAAGATTAATTGTCAGATTTAACAGAAGATCTCTTTGTTTCTTGGGATCCAAGTTTAAAAGTAGAAAGTTCGCAGCCATCCACTTCCTTATGTCTGAAACACAGGCTTCTAGCGAGGGCAATTTTGGGGCTTCACCATGTTTCATTGAAATGTACAGCTGTGTGTCATCTGCATAGCAGTGAAAGTTAACATTATGTTTTCAAATTACTTCCAAGAGGTAAAATATATAGTGAAAACAATAGTGGTCCTAAAACGGAACCTTGTGGAACACCGAAATTTACAGTTGATTTGCCAGAGGACAAACAATTCACAGAGATATCTTTCCGACAGATAAGATCTAAACCAGGCCAGAACTTGTCCGTGTAGACCAATTTGGGTTTCCAATCTCTCCAAAAGAATGTGGTGATCGATGGTATCAAAAGCCTAGGAGCAAGAGGACAGATGCAGAGCCTCTGTCTGATGCCTTTAAAATGTAATTTACCACCTTCACAAGTGCAGTCTCAGTTCTATGATGGGGTCTAAAACCAGACTGAAGCATTTTGGATACATTGTTTGTCTTCAGGAAGGCAGTGAGTTGCTGTGCAACAGCTTTTTCTAACATTTTTGAGAGGAATGGAAGAATCGATATAGGCCGCTTTTTATATTTTCTGGGTCAAGGTTTGGCTTTTTCAAGAGAGGCTTTATTACTGCCACTTTTAGTGAGTTTGGTACACATCCGGTAGATAGAGAGCCGTTTATTATGTTCAACATAGGAGGGCCAAGCACAGGAAGCAGCTCTTTCAGTAATCAGTGTCCGTAATCTGCTTTCTAATGATCATGATCTTTTCCTCAAAGAAGTTCATTAATTTATTACTGTTGAAGTGAAAGCCATTCTCACTTTGGGAATGCTGCTTTTTAGTTAGCTTTGCGACAGTATCAAAAATAAATTTCAGATTGTTCTTATTTTCCTTAATTAAGTTGGAAAAATAGGATGACTGGGCAGCAGTGAGGGCTCTTCGATACTGCACGGTACTGTCTTTCCAAGCTAGTCAGAAGACTTCCAGTTTGGTGTGGTGCCATTTCCGTTCCAATTTTCTGGAAGCTTGCTTCAGAGCTCGGGTATTTTCTGTATACCAGGGAGCTAGTTTCTTAATGTTTTTAGTTTTTAGGGGTGCAACTGCATCTAGGGTATTGTGCAAGATTAAATTGAGTTCCTCAGTTAGGTGGTTAACTAATTTTTGTCCTCTGATGTCCTTGGGTAGGCAGAGGGAGTCTGGTAGGGCATCAAGGAATCTTTGTGTTGTCTGAGAATTTATAGCACGACTTTTGATGCTCCTTGGTTTGAGTCTGAGCAGATTATTTGTTGCAATTGAAAACGTAATAAAATGGTGGTCCGATAGTCCAGGATTATGAGGAAAAACATTAAGATCCACAACATTTATTCCATGGGACAAAACTAGGTCAAGAGTATGACTGTGACAGTGTGTAGGTCCAGAGACATGTTGGACAAAACCCACTGAGTCGATGATGGCTCCAAAAGCCTTTTGTAGTGGGTCTGTGGACTTTTCCATGTGAATATTAAAGTCACCAAAAATTAGAATATTATCTGCTATGACTACAAGGTCCGATAGGAATTCAGGGAACTCAATGAGGAACGTTGTATATGGCCCAGGAGGCCTGTAAACAGTATCTATAAAAAGTAATTGAGTAGGCTGCATAGATTTCATGACTAGAAGCTCAAAAGACGAAAACGTCATGTTTTTTTTGTCAATTGAAATTTGCTATCGTAAATGTTAGCAACACCTCCGCCTTTGAGGGATGAATATGGTCACTAGTGTAACCAGGAGGTGAGGCCTCACTTAACACAGTAAATTCTTCAGGCTTAAGCCATGTTTCAGTCAGGCCAATCACATCAAGATTATGATCAGTGATTAGTTCATATACTTTAACTGCCTTTGAAGTAAGGGATCTAACATTAAGTTGCCCTATTTTGAGATGTGAGGTATCACAATCTCTTTCAATAATGGCAGGAATGGAGGAGGTCTTTATCCTAGTGAGATTGCTAAGGCGAACACCGCCATGTTTAGTTTTGCCCAACCTAGGTCGAGGCACAGACATGGTCTCAATGGGGATAGCTGAGATGACTACACTGACTGTGCTAGTGGCAGACTCCACTAAGCTGGCAGGCTGGCTAACAGCCTGCTGCCTGGCCTGCACCCTATTTCATTGTGGAGCTAGAGGAGTTAGAGCCCTGTCTATGTTGGTAGGTAAGATGAGAGCACCCCTCCAGCTAGGATGGAGTCCGTCACTCCTCAGCAGGCCAGGCTTGGTCCTGTTTGTGGGTGAGTCCCAGAAAGAGGGCCAATTATCTACAAATTCTATCTTTTGGGAGGGGCAGAAAACAGTTTTCAACCAGCGATTGAGTTGTGAGACTCTGCTGTAGAGCTCATCACTCCCCCTAACTGGGAGGGGGCCAGAGACAATTACTCGATGCCGACACATCCTTCTAGCTGACTTGAAGCTATGTGCGCTTGGTGACCTCTGACTGTTTCATCCTAACATCGTTGGTGCCGACGTGGATAACAATATCTCTATACTCTCTACACTCGCCAGTTTTAGCTTTAGCCAGCACCATCTTCAGATTATTCTTAACATTGGTAGCCCTGCCCCTTGGTAAACAGTGTATGATCGCTGGATGATTCGTTTTAAGTCTAATACTGCGGGTAATGGAGTCGCCAATGACTAGGATTTTCAATTTGTCAGAGCTAATGGTGGGAAGGTTTGGAGTCTCAGACCCCGTAACGGGAGGAGTAGAGACAGGGGAAGGCTCGGCCTCTGACTCCGACTTGCTGCTTAATGGGGAAAACCGGTTGAAAGTTTCTGACGCCTGAATGAGCGACACCGGTTGAGCATTCCTACAGCATTTCCCTAGAAGCATTGAGAAAGTTGTCCGGCTGCGGGGACTGTGCGAGGGGATTTATACTAACGTTACTATCTGTACCTATTGGTGGCACAGACGCTGTTTCATCCTTTCCTACACTGAAATTACCCTTGCCTAACGATTGCGTCTGAAGCTGGGCTTGCAGCACAGCTATCCTTGCCATAAGGCGATCGTTCTCCTGTATATTACGAGTACAGTGACTGCAATTAGAAGGCATCATGTTAATGTTTCTACTTAGCTTCGGCTGTTGGAGGTCCTGATGACCCATGTCCAGATAAAGCGTCCGGAGTGAAAAAGTTGAATGAAAAAAAGTTGAGTGAGGGAAAAACTAAAAATATAAACGGTAATTAAAAAGTAAAAACCGTAAAGTTGTCAGGTAGCAAAGCAAGGTTGGCAACAAAACGCACAGCAACACGTAAACAAGTCTGCAAGTTGAGACCGGAAGTAGCCCAAACCTGCATAGACAGTTTCAAGACATTCTCTTCTGACTGAATTTTAACAAGGCTTTTAGTGCCTAAAACTGCAAGACCATTGTGTCCAATGAAGGGAAAAATGATTTGGGGGAGAAAAAAGGGTGGCGCAGTGGTCTAAGGCACTGTATTGCAGTGCCTAGCTGTGCCACCAGAGATGCTGGGTTCGAGCCCATGCTCTGCCGCAGCCAGGAGGCCCATGGGGCTGTGCACATTTGGCCCAGTGTCGTCCGGGTTAGCGAGGGTTTGGCCGGCAGGGATATCCCTGTCTCATCATGCACTAATGACTCCTGTGGAGCGTGCAGTGCACGCTGACCAGGTCGCTAGGTGTACAGTGTTTCCTCTGACACATTGGTGCGGCTGGCTTCCGGGTTGGATGTGTGTTGTGTCAAGAAGCAGTGCGGCTTGGTTGGGTTGTGTTTCGGAGGACGCATGGCTCTTGACCTTTGCCTCTCCTGAGTCCGTATGGGAGTTGCAGCGATGAGACAAGACAGTAACTACTACCAATTGGATACCATGAAAAAGGGGTCAAAGAAATGTCATATGCTGGGTGATGAGAGTCCCCCTATCTAAACTATGTACAATTTGGGAAGATTTAACCTATTTAACCCTTTGAAACACAACCCAACCTCATTAAGTCACTTCCTGAAATAGCAGGAAGCTTAACTTCAATATACAGCCTTTTGGTACCATGTTAAGGATGAATGTCCTGTTGCCACAGTAAGCTGAACCTCAACACAGGGCATCCCTGTAAGGTCACAATGGGTGTGTGGAAGGACGATTAGCTAGAAGGTAATGCTTTTATATTGAAGAAAGGCCTTATTGTCTGTGGGACGAAGTGTTCACTGTCAAGACTTCATTTGACATAGTCAGGTGTAGGCTTGCTTTCATCAGGAGCGTCTGTTTAACAATCCCATACCTGCATGTTGTTTCTAGCCTCAACCGTTCTGCTGATGATGCTCAAAAGCACATTAACTCTAGGTCAGGCTTCAAGTGAAGCATACCTTTCTGCAATGTAGTTGGGGGGTGAGGTGAATTAATTAATTGATCATTTGTGTTATGTCGATGGTTAGTGGACAAGTAGTTAGGATTATGGCTAGGGTTGAGGGTTAAGGGTAATCTATTTCACGACGGTTGACGAGAAATTGACTAATTCTCATCTAGACTTTTTAAGAAACATTTGTGTGTGGAAAATGCCAAACCACTTGTATAATCTATTTACATACATTTCAAACAGACATACAGTTGAGGTCAGAAGTTTACATACACTTATGTTGGAGTCATTAAAACGTGTTTTTCAACCACTTCACAAATTTCCTGTTAACAAACTATATTGTCCTCCCAAGCAGAAAAGCAGTAACTGCTCATAGAGTGGAACTGAGAAAAATGGCTTCAAAGCTTTTTGAGTGTCCAGCCAAATTAATTATAGGGAGATCATTGGAGATGTAATGATTTGTTGCCTTACTATGAGTACATTTTTTATTCATGTTGACCCTGACCTCTGACATGACCTTTGAACCTTAAACGGCAGTTACTGCCTTCTTCCTTGGCATGATATGTTATAAATTGCAGGGTAATACCAAAGCAAAGAGCAGTATCTGCCATTTTCATTTGTTATACTTCTCATTTATGCTATTAATACAAGAGCAGTGTAATTACAGACAGTGTAACAGAGTTGAAACTGCATCCTTTGTGTGTCTTCCACTACGATAACAGTTAACAAGTAGCCCATGTCTTGTTATAAGAATAAATGTTAAAAGAAGCACTGCAATTATTTGAATTACATGAAATGATTACCTGTCTTGTAATATATAAAGATGGAACATGATAGAAGTATGATGTCGGGTAACACAAATTATGAAAAATGACAATGAGATTGCTAATAAAAAAGAAAAATTGTATTTGTTGAAATGACACTTTTGAATGAACGAATGAAGAACAGCTTTAAGAATACATTTTAAACATATTTACATGTTCATATTCATAAGAGGACCCAAATGACATTTAGCTACAATTAATAAAATGCTGATTAATTACATTTCATTTTTAAGTAAAACTTCTTTAGTGCTCTTCCATATCACTCCTCATCCTCAGCAATGCTGAGCAACAGCAATGCTGTTCACAGCCAAGGCATTCCAGAACTGCCTTCGATTTGCAGGCATCTGAGAGCACCGCTTGGTGATTATGTCCATCTTCTTGGACTCTTCTATCCCTCTATCCTGTGTAAGTAGTGTCGAGTGTGTCTCTAGAGTGACTTTCTTCATGATCAAGTCAAGCTCTGTGAAGTCCTTTTCTTCATGGGAGACTTTGTAGAAGAGGCTCCTGGATCCACGCCTCAACTGGATCTTAGCCATCTCTGCCAGCTTTGGTGCGGCTGCCTTCTTCAGTTTGACGATGGAATGGCCAGCTTTCCATGCCAGGATGTTTTCCTTTTTCATTTTTACCACCTCCACCTTGCCTGCATTTGAAGTGGCGACCACATGGGGAAAGTCCCCGAAGTCGTACACCACACCTCCAGGTCGAGCTTTCATTTAATGTTCCACACCATGGTGGAAACTGTCTGCACTCATGAAGGTTCAAAGAACTTGAGGGTTATGTCCTCAGAGAAAATAAATCAGGGACATGCATCCTAATGATTCTATTCTGTCATGGATGATAATAATTAATACTGACATTTTGTGGTGTGCAAACATATGATCATAATCCTTTTCAGTTATTCTGTAATATAATCAATGTTGATTTTTATCTTGTGCAAACATTATCATAATAATTTTCACTGTCATAACTCAGTTCATCTATTAATTTCATACCTGCTCCCCAAAAGGCTCTTAAACAACACAAATTACAATATCAGGGTGGGTATAATTTGTGGAACATTCCAACAGGAATCTGTTCCAAAAACATTGTAAATAAGGTTGCCAACAAACAACGCATACAAAGTTGTATAGCGGCAGAATACGATACCAGGTAGAGAGTGGACTATGTCATTATGTTTTTCACTCACCACCTTTATTCTGAAAAATGTCTGTCCTCACTCTGGTAGCCTATGGACAAACATTAAAGAATAAGCTTTGTGGTGAGTTAATGCTTATTCGGCAGCTAACGTTAGTTAGCCTGGTGAAGTGATCATGCTAATTTGTATGTGTTGTTTGTTGGCAACCTTGTACTTTCCGAAGTTTTTGGAACAGATTCCTGTTGGAACGTTCCACAAATTATACCCACCCTCAATTTCATACTCATGACGTCACAACACCCATAAAGCTATCTAGCTAGCTGGCTAATGTTAGCTAGTCCGCTATCTTGCTAAATAGCGATTATCGTCAATTAACTATATGACCAAAAAATATGCATCATCGTTTGTCTCTACATTAACTAAAATATTCCTTTCAACTGTACATTTTTTGGGTGACACGTTATGACGTTATAATTACTTGCATTTTCTTCCATCCAAGTATTTTTGTCAGCCATCTTTGCTGAAGAAGGTCTCCAACCTTGGGTCACATAGCATCAAATTCGTCAGGGGAACCACTCGATATGATTGGTCATCGCCCAGCGATCGCCGCTGGTGATTTCCATAACCACCAGCGAGAGGAATAGAGGCCTAACTCAAAAAACTCAAAAAAAAAAACATGTCTCCTTTCAGCAGGGGACATTTTTCGTTTGTTTCGCCCACCAAGCAAGGCGATTTTTATGGAGCACAATAAAAATGTCGAATTTGGTCATCAAAAAATGTATGGATTATTTTCTAAGTGAGGTTTATTTGATTGAATATAAGTTTATAAGAAAGCAGTGACATACCAGCAACTTTAAGGAAAAACACTTTATATTGGAGATGTCTTCAGATGGCTATGCATATTAATGAAATGAGGCTCGAATCATAACATCTCTCTCCATTCAGTACAGGCGGTTGACGTCACCGACCCTCATTGAATATTTAAAAATATTACAATAATGAGATGTATTCACCAATCCAAAGAAAGGGTAGGCGGGAGCTAGACAGCCTGCCGTGCCGCTTTGTGGACAACGACTCCCATTGTGGCGGAGAAACATGTTTCTTGTCAGTATATCCATCATCTTTGGTACAGCACAGACGACTTAGCTCCGTAGTCACGCGGCAGAAAACAACCAAACAACCAACAGAACTAAGCTTTCAATATTCGGGCAGATTGTTTTTTGCTTGGAGGGGGAATCACGTTGGCTGTTTTACGGATGTTATGCATGCGTCTCTAACTTGTGTTTCAGGTCGCTTATTTAAAAGGAATACTTCTTTTTTCTGTAAACTGTCGCGATTTATGGTAGTTTTCATATGTGCAACAACATGTCAAATGTTAGTCTTTCGAATGGGAGTCCGACGTTGGAAATGGTGGATCCGCGTCCGACGAATCACACGAAGCCCCCAATTCGCAGAAATCTTTTCGGATCGGTAGATCACGACGACTTTAGGAGGGAGTGTTTGGTTCAAATGAAAGAGATGGAGAAGGATTCTATTGACAAATGGAATTATGATTTCCAAAACGACAAGCCCCTTTCCCAGGGAGATTATAAATGGGAACCCATGAAAAGCAGTGACCTGCCTGACTTTTACAGCAGACCGCCTCACAAGGGAGTCTTGTCATCTGGAAATGTGGACCATAACGGGAATCATGATTACCGAGTCCGACCGAGCTGTCTTACGAACGGGTCTGAGCTATCCGAGGAGACTGAGAGCGAGAGGCAGACGCATTGTCACCACTCTCACAACCGGGCAAGGAAAAGACCTGCAAATCCAGGTAAATTATGCCGTTTTGAAAATGGATTTGAGGATTTTAGAGTTAACCAATCGAAAACAATTCAGCCAGTCTCCATCGCACAATATGCCGCAGTCGAATTAAATTGTTACAATCTGCGAAATTGTATAAAAATTCTGCTTCACTGCACTGATACGATGTCGCAGAAAGCCTATACTTTGTACCCCTCATCTCTAGATTCCGTCGACACTTTCTTTCCAGGAAGACACGCTTTGTGTGTCAAGCTATTTAACACTTTGATTTCTTTCTCGTCTTGTGTTTTGAATGTTTGTTCTGCTCTGACCTAATGAATAGCCTGATTATGTAACCACTTGGCTGTTTCGCTTGATGATAAACGTAATTTCTGAACTATTCAACAGGGCGGGAAATTAGCTTTTGAGAAATAAACTGTTTACTGACATATCTTTAAATTGTGTTTTTTCAGAGCCCCAAAGTACTGGTAAAAAGTCACATTCCAGTGAAGAGGATGAAGTGGTGTCAAAGTCAGTAGAGCAGACACCCAGCAAAAACGATTCCAGGACACATGAACACTAATACCAAGGTAAGAACTTCATCATCATGCATTTCCAATGTATACTGTCAGGTGAGTGTGAAATGATGTGTGAATGACATAACCTTTGAATAATGTCATTTGTTCATGTGGAATTAGAATGTCCTGGAGCATAACCCAGTTGTTCTAATAACCTTATTATAAACATTAGCATTTCAGTTGTGAAGCCTTAGTGAGATGTTAAAAAGGGTAGATGACACACTTTGCTACACGCCCCAGCTATCTGGTCTAATATTAACTTAAGCAAGCCTAGTTCAAGTGCAGAACAGTAGTAACACGTCATCAGCAGGCTTTGCATGAGGAAGGGTTGTTTTCAAGAGAATGAGCTCTTCAAGATGCTGCTCTCTCTCTGCAGAAGTCAGTCTTGAGTGACATATTAACATTTAATGTACACTTTTGCACTGTTTTCTTGCTTCAGCAGAATACACAATGCATGATACTGGACAACTAAACTGTCTTTACTATGCATGTGTTATAACCTTCAGGCTATGTACCCATAACCCCTTCTCTGAACAGAGCTAATATGAATTTGTTTTCCCCACAGCGCTGAGAAGTCCTCCTTTTTCATTGAATACTGTACTTCAGGACCTTAAGAAGATAAGAGGGAAAGAAGAGAAGACAGGATACAAAATGGCCTGCCTTTAGGAGGGAGGGAGGCTGTGCAAGCACTGAATATATACACTAAAGTTTTGGCACTCAATTTAATCCTATCTCCTCAAAAGCAGAAAATGTAGCAGTGCGCAAAATTGGATGTTTTTCCCTTTTTGCTCAGTTTTATTTTAACTACCTATGTTTCATATGTAGCACATAAAACATAATATTATTATGTTAATAAAATAAGTGTCTTGAAGAATTGCTGTGCAGTTCTCAAAAAAATATTGTTTGCTTTTAAAAGTGGTCATATGATATCCTTGTTCAGAAATAATTGATAGTTATACATGGCAGCAGGGTAGCCTAGTTGTTAGAGCATTGGACTAGTAACCGAAAGGTTGCAAGTTCAAATCCCTGAGCTGACAAGGTACAAATCTGTCATTCTGCCCCTGAACAGGCTGTTAAACCCACTGTTCCTAGCCTGTCATTGAAAATAAGAATTTGTTCTTAACTGACTTGCCTAGTTAAATAAAGGTAAAAAGAAAATGCAGATTATTTCTAAGTCACTGTTTTTGAGAGTATCTCATCAAAGAATCAGTTGTTTCTATTTTGTGGCTTTATTCAGTGTTCAGTGCTAGTACATAGTTTGAAGGCCTATTATTCAAAAGCTGGTCAATTCTATTTCAATTGATGAAGTAAACTGAAAGTCATTCCAATTCCAATTTTCCTCAATGTTTTTCAATGACAGAAAATATTTGGATTTTTTTTTAACTTCCTGAGTTGACTGAATTTGAATGTAATTGACCCAATGCTACACTAAGGTCATACTGTCAATCAGTATGTTACATGACCTAACTAGATACAAGTTTACATGCAAATAATATATTATTATTATTTTTATTAAGTGTTCCTACTGCGAAAGGGAAAGATCCTGCCAAAGTTTCAACATTTGTCTTATTTTTATGGAGAAATAATTAAATGATTAGGCCTTATTCATGGCATAGTTAGAAATGATTGGTTAAAGTTTGAAAATATAGTTCCCATTTTGAAGTATTAATTATTATTATTATGCCACCCTAAAATTAGTTGGTTTCCTTCAACTTATTCATAATGTGGTCCAGTTTGACCCAGAGTAGCCTACACTCTCAGATGTGTTTTGTAACCCCTGGGCACTTTTCAAACATAAATATGTGAATCAACGATTTGCCTCTTATTGTGTGTTGACTTCATATTGAGCATGACATGGCACTATATAGACCACACAAAGGAAATAATTAGCATCT
Organism: Oncorhynchus tshawytscha; assembly: GCF_018296145.1. Lineage (NCBI taxonomy): Eukaryota > Metazoa > Chordata > Actinopteri > Salmoniformes > Salmonidae > Oncorhynchus > Oncorhynchus tshawytscha. The sequence goes on from NC_056443.1 coordinate 13,829,504, forward strand.
TTGAGGAGGACAGACAGATAAAAGACAAAGCTATACTGCATGTACAGTGTGTCTATATAAAACTTTGAAGTGTACCTGTGTATTTTTCCTTGTAAAAATTATAGTAACGTATTTTTCTTCAGGTTTTTGTGGTTGAATTGATATCCAAAAGTGACATTTTTTGAGCATTGTTATGTAAATACTTTAAAAAATGTTTTTGGATAGAAAAGGTTGCACAACTGAGCCTGGTTAAAAATATACCTGTATATTTTGTATTGTGTCTCTGAAACCAGCAGTCATTTGATAAAAAAAACTATATTGGTTTAAATAAAAAGTTATTTATTTATTATTTTCATAATTGCGTATTATGTGCACATTCATTTTCCTCCATATGTCAACATTGTCACAGTATGCTATACATTCAGGCTTATAGTGTGCCAGGGCCAACCTCGCCAGTAGGCTAGTAAAGGTATTAGTTATGAGATATGGTTGATAATGTGTAAAAACACACGTATAGACTAGTCACCCAGAAATTATTGTTGTGCAGCAGGATGTGAGAGCAACGACTAGTTGCAACTTTTTTATCTATGCATAATGCTACAGTCACAACTTCCACTGAAGTTTGCTCCCCTGCCTGTTCGGGCGGTGTTCAGTAGTCGTCATCACCGTCCTACTAGCCGCTACCGATCCCTTTTTCGTTTGTCTGTTGGTTTTGTCTTATTAGTTTCACCTGTGTGTATTTTGGTTTAATTAGCTTCCCTATATGTAGTAGTTTGACCTGCCCTTGTTTTGTGCGGGATTGTCTTTTGTTACGCGTGTACATATTAGGTCGTGGTGTATTTTATTTTCTATACTGGACACCCTGTGGTTTTGGGTTGTCTGGTATAGTGTCCTGTGCCCTGTATTGTATTGGGCTTATCAGTTTGGTGTGCAATAGTAAAGCACTTTACTCCGTTACTCTCTCTCTGCGTCTGATTCCTGCACACACACCTAGTCCCGCGTGACAGTTACTGTTTATTGAGTGAAGAGATTCTTTAGAATTGAAATCACCATAGATTCCACGAGACATGCTCAAGAGAATTTGCAAATAAAGACATAATCGTACTTCGATTAAACGTAACTCGCGCTGCAGAGAGAAGGTAACCAACCTAATTTGTAATGTGCAAACCAAACTAGTGTGTCTAGGATACTTTACAACCATGGCAATATACACATTTCTCATGTGGTATCAAAACAATTACGCACAACTCTCACTATTACACATCTTGAGCTGATTTACACCCCATTCTCTCTTTTGGAGTTTGCACCGACTCTCGACTTAAAAACAACACGCATAGTCAGGGCACATCCTGTTCTACAGTACGGGTGGAAAAAGTATGTTATTGACACTCGCTTTCGCCAATCAGGCACGCATTAAGAAAAGCACACCACTTCTGACAGCCACTTCGGTTGGCTTTCACTGCAGCCAGGTTTGAACAGAGTTAATTTAGGTCAGGACAGCATGTTCTTTTCGAGGAGCACACCCCTAAGTACTTTCATTGGCTGGCCCGACTGGAGTGCCTCCTGCTCATACGAGCAGGAGTAGTACAGTGTATATGTGAATAGAACTGTCCCTGTAATGACTTCCTTTTACAGTGAAAGTAAGCGAAAGATATGTGGAAGAAAACAAACAACAGTGATGTGTGCATAGAGAGAATTGTTATTATTAATAACCCTTATTTTACCAGGTAAGTTGACTGAGAACACATTCTCATTTACAGCAACAACGTTACAGGGGGAGGAGGGGGGATGAATGAGCCAATTGTAAACTGGGTATGATTAGGTGACCGTGATGGTATGAGGGCCAGATTGGGAATTTAGCCAGGACACCTGGATCAAGACCACTACTCTTACGATAAGTGCCACGGGATCTTTAGTGACCACAGAAAGTCAAGACACCCGTTTAATGTCCCATCCGAAAGACGACACCCTACACAGAGCAATATCCCCAATCACTGCCCCGGGGCATTGGGATATTTTTTAGACCAGAGGAAAGGGGGCCTTCTACTGGTCTTCCAAAACCACTTAGAGAAGAGGCGAGGAAAAACAACTTCAGGTTGGCAGTCACATGGAGGAATAGAATAGATTAGTTTACAGCACAGTTATAACACCTGTGTGTGTAGTGTACATACATGTAATGCCCGGATCATATTCTGCAATCGCTAGTTAGTAGTTATTCTGCATTGGTACGTTTATCCAATATTTAGTGGTACTGTCAATTCTTTATGGAGTGAAAATGGTCTAAATAGGAATGGCAAACATTGCATACAGTAGGGTACTGTAGTAATGAGTTTACACTGTCTGACCTTGTAATAGGCTGTAGAAAAAAGACGACCACATCCCTGTTGTTATTGTTGTTGATGCCGGATTTCTAGGAAGCCACTGTGGTGGAGGCCATTCACATATTTCTGGTTAATCTGAATTTGATATTCAAGCTAAAAACAAGCACTTATTTAAAGAAGTAGTGTGTACTGTATATCTCTCTCAGAAGAAAGAAACACAATTTATTGGAATTATGACTATCTCTTCACTACAATGTTGCTACTATGCCAGATTGGACTACATAAATATTGGCACAAACAAGACTGTAAAATGCCTCACTATTCATATGGGTAACTGGGAGCTGTCAAAGTTTTTTTTGTTGAATTGAAAAAAATATTTTGAAAACATAGTTAACTGAAAGCCCGAACCCAGTCCCACCCTACTATAAAATACTGTATCCCATGGAGCACACTGTTACATACAATACAGTACCAATCAAAAGTTTGGACATACCAAGGTATTTTCTTTATTTTTACTATTTTCTAGATTGTAGAATAATAGTGAAGACATCAAAACTATAAAATAACACATATGGAATCATGTAGTAACCAAAAAAGTGTTGAACAAATCAAAATATATTTTATATTTGAGATTCTTCAATGTAGCCACCCTTTGCCTTGATGACAGCTTTGCAAACTCTTGGCATTCTCTCAACCAGCTTCATGAGGTAGTCACCTGGAATGCATTTCAATTAACAGGTGTGCTTTGTTAAAAGGCACACCTGTTAATGCATTTGAGCCAATCAGTTGTGTTATGACAAGGGTCTTACTGGGTCTGGGTCTGGGTCTTACCTGAAACGTGATAGTGCGAAATGGCCATGACTTTTTCAGCAGACCCTGGCCAGCTGCACAATGCCATCTCCTCCCAAGGAGCCACCATCGTAGGCACAAGGAATTGCTTTGTGGCCTTATGGAGGGGGTCCAAACGTTGGCTGAACACCATGACGGGGAGTTGGATATTTTCTGGAGCAATTCTGCAGATTGTCTGGGAGGCAGCCTACCACGGTGGTAACCCCACAGCCCCTCAGTAACTGAGCTGTTAGCAGCACCGTCTCATCGGTCACTCCATTTTCTCGGGCACCCCGCTTACCTCCCCTGGAACTTCAATGGAGAGCCAAGCACCTGTCAGGCGTTTCTAGCTCAGCGTGCCCTCCTCCTTCCCCTTGGATTGCTCCAAGATAGCCTACCTCATCACGCTGATGTCCGGGAGGGCTCTCACCTAGGTTACTGCTGTATTTGTACAACAGCCGGCCATATGCGTTAGCCTGAAGGGGTTCGTGGGAGAGGTGAAGAAGGTTTATGATGCCCCGTCCTCCGGGAGAGAAACTGCCCTGGAGGGGTTCGTGGGAGAGGTGAAGAAGGTTTATGATGCCCCGTCCTCCAGGAGAGAAGCTGCCCAGAAGCTAAACCAGCTTCAGCAGGACTCCCGCATCGTGGCAGACCATCTGTTGGATTTCCGCAATGACCCAAAACACACCTCCAGGCGGTGTAAGGGCTATTTGACCAAGGAGAGTGATGGAGTGCTGCATCAGATGACCTGGCCTCCACAATCACCCGACCTCAACCCAATTGAGATGGTTAAGGATGAGTTGGTCCGCGGAGAGAAGGAAAAATACAGCCAACAAGTGCTCAGCATATGTGGGAATTCCTTCAAGACTTTTGGAAAAGCATTCCAGGTGAAGCTGGTTGAGAGAATGCCAAGAGTGTGCAAAGCTTTCATCAAGGCTACTTTGAAGAATCTCAAATATAAACTATATTTTGATTTGTTTAACCTTTTTTTTGGTTACTATATGATTCCATATGTGCTATTTCATAGTTTTGATGTCTTCACTATTATTTTACAATGTAGAGTAAAATAAAGAAAAACTCTTGAATGAGTAGGTGTGTCCTAACGTTGTTCTGTTTGTCTGTTGCCTGTTCATCTTATCTTGGCAGCATTCTTTCCCGCCTTCCTGTTTCTCTAGTTCTATTTCCTAGTTTTCCCTGGTTCTGCCTACCCTGAACCCAAGCCTGCCTGCCGTCCTGTACCTGCCTGACTCTGACCTGATGACGAACCTCTGCCTACCCTCGACCTGCCCTTTGCCTGCCCTGTGTTTCTAATAAATAATCTGAGAACTGTACTATCTGCCTCCCATGTATGCATCTGGGTCGTATCCTGAGCAACAATCTGTGACTGTTATTACTAATTTGGCTATATTGTGATTATACAGTTACCTCAAATGCACTGTTCCTCCCATATTGTTGTTTTATTTTCATGCCTAAATGTCTCATGGAACCATAATGAACTGTGATTTTAGATAATAAAACATATGGGAGCTACTAGAGTTTTCCTCTCAGTGACAATACTCCAGTTCATCTGAAATACAAATTTCCTCAAAATGTTCTCAACTAACCCCACATCTTGTCAGGGCAAAAAGCCCTGTGTAAGGTTTTTGGCCTACAGTAAGTGAGAAACAAACCATTTAATGGTAAAGGGAATTACTACACATTTTATGTGTAATTAACAAGTATCACATCTGTTTCTCATCTACTGGATAAAACATCTTATAGATGGACAAATGAATATGGAGCACATAGGCAGGAACAATGCAGCCACATTATTAAACCCCACCGTGTGTTACTCCTTTGATGGCTGTCAGTTGTCAGAAAATAAGCCCATTACTCTTATTGAATTTACATTTTGTTGTGCTGGTCTCTTTTGAGATCCTCTACTGACTAGAGGTAGATTAGCTATGCCAAATCAATCTTTGAAGTGATTCAGCATTTCATAGAGTAGACAACCAGAGTCATGCACATTCAGGCGGATACAATTATGTTTGCCCCGTGTGCACATAAAGGCAAAGTAGCTAATAATCCCAGCACCAGATGTTTGAGTTCATATCAGATCGAACTGAATGGCACTCAGAGCTCAATAACAACAGACAGAGCTCATTGAAGGTCAGCTATTGTTGGGGTTATCCTTGATGGAGAGGGAAACTACTGTGCAGCAGCCAAAATATTTAGGTGGTGTGCAAGTGTGTGTAGGTGCGTGCATGTGTGCATGTGTTTGACTCAACTCAACTGGCAGAAAGGCAAGGTAATGAGGCACACACACTAGATGAGATGATATCATCATTTTCAAAGGACCCAGCTTGTATTGCCAGGTATGACCTCACACGCAGAGTAGTTAGGTGGTGTGTGTGTGAGTGAGGGAATGTGTGTGTTTTCCACACGTGTGTGTGTGTGTAAAGTTGACAATTCTCCTCATACTGACCCCTTCATTGATATGGCTATGTTAGCACACACCACCTCATAACCTCCCCTCAGTGACCCTATGTCCATTACCTAGTAATAAGCGGTGTAGGGTTTTAATCAATCTCAGCTCTTAGAGGTGTGCTTGTGCACACGTTTGTATGAGTTGTCTGAGCCCATTCAAAACTCATTCAAAGTCGAAAGCCAACCACATTTCCGTGGTACGTGAATTAGCAGAGGTCTAATTTCTACAACAGATAATGAGAAGAGAAAAGGACAGTAAAAATCACAAATGTTGGAGTTGGCACTGTTAATATATGATTAGCAGAGGCCCAAAAAACATGAGCTCATATTCTGGCATCTCCACTTGGAAAAAAAGGAACAAGCTTAGCTTATGAATGTTCTTATTTTATTTTGGAAATGCAACTCGCTCATCTGTTTTGTGTTGTTATTAATTCAACAGATTTTTTTTATGAGGGTGAATTAACTATTTTATTTTCCATCTCTCTCTGCCCAACAGTCATGTGCTCTGGCACTAAACCCCTTGCCCATTATGGACCTATGTCAGAGAGCAGGCCTGGGTTCAAATACTATTTGAAATCTTTCAAATACTTTCAGCATTTGCCTGGAAGTACTGGTTGGGCGCAGTGTGCACATCTGGGACTTTTTTTATTGGTTCCATTGCAAACAGGCAAGCTCAGTCAAGCACCAATAACGTATTTGAAATGATTTGAAATAGTATTTGAATCCAGGTCTGTCAGTGAGTGAGTGAGTGGGAGTCAATGGGAGGGAAATTGAGGCCCTGGCTAAGACTCCCTCAGCCCAGGTTGGTCCAAGACGTGTCCAGCTTCAGTGCAGGATGTAAACAAGGGGACGTGCCAATGTGGAATTTTTATACACATTGGCTCCTTGACACATGGTATCTTGCTGTGTGAACTCAGAGACACACTGGATGGAGTGCAGCATGTGTGTTTTTGATTTGCTCAGAGCGAGTGAGCATGCTGCGCTGTGCTCGTATGTTCAACCCCATCATTGTCTCCCCCTTCCTTCCCCCTAGTGTATCACATCTTTGATTTCTTTCACCTGGCCCAGAGGGGGTTGATGACATACTTGTGTTGGGCAGGGAAAGAGAAAGAGAGAGAAAGAGAGAGAAAAATAAAGAAAGAGAGAGAGAGAGAGAGGGGAGAAAAACCAATTTGGTTTGAAAAATCTATCAACTGCTGAGGTGACCCATGCGCCTGCTAATAACTAGGGGGGTATGTCTGTTTGCCTCATACGTCAGTGCACAGCCAGCTGGAGGATGGCACGCACTTCCAGACAGAGGCAGCACAGTAATTCAGTATCATTTACTGTGTGCCTGCCTTTCACAATTCAGAAAAAACACTGACTGGCTATGCTATTAATACCCAAGGCACATAGAGCGTTCTATGGGATTAGTAAACAATAGATGGTGCCCTCTAGTATGGTATTGCAGAAGCACAAACATATAGTATTTAGTCATGGCATCGTACTGTATGGGTTTTTTCTCAGTGACACTCCTCACTTCACAGTCACCATTACTCTCCTGATTCCAACATATAATTACCTCTCTGATCTAAAACCATACATCATAATGTTACTTTAATTTAATTATACCAATGTGTTTTCATTAATTTAATTCCCTTAATCTATTTCATAAGAATTTGTAAGATTATTGTTTGCATAAAATAGACGGAGACCAGTCTTATCAATAATAAGTAACAGAATTTATTCTCGGAGCGCACTGCCACGTTACCACGAGCAACAGTTTATATACAATAACATGACATAATTTCATTGCTTAACAGAATCCCCTCCTCTCGACCGGGACAAAGTGAGGTTAAAAGTTCATTCTAACTTACTAACACACTCACAGGTCACACAACATAATTGAATTAACTTTTGACCCCTCAACATTATCGATCACCACTTAGCTGACCGTTCTAATTAACAGAAAACCTAGGAATGCACTCACTGTCTTATCTAAAACACCCCAGAGCTAAGTTTCGTCGGTTCAACCATAGGTTAACTACCTTATCTGCTTACTTAATCCACAACCCATTAGTTTCTGCCTAGTTGGAATGGTGTTCATTAATGCAACCGCTGTGTCAGATTTTTAAAAAACTTTACGGAAAAAGCATAATCTGAGAACGGCGCTCAGAACCCAAAACAGCCAGAGGAATATCCGCCATTTTGGAATCAACAAAGTTAGAAACAACACCATAAATATTCACTTACCTTTGATGATCTTCATCAGAAGGCACTCCCAGAAATCCCAGTTCAACAATAAATGACTGATTTGTTCCATAAAGTTCCAGCATTTATGTCCAAATAGCCACTTGTTGTTATTGTGTTCAGCCCAGTAATCCATCTTCATGCGGCGCAAGCATTTCGTCCAGACAAAAACTCAAAAAGTTCCGTTACAGTCCTTTAGAAACATGTCAAACGATGTATGGAATCAATCGTTAGGATGTTTTTAACATAAAACATCAATAATGTTCCAGCCGGAGAATTCCTTTGTCTTCAGAAAAGCATTGGAACGAGAGGTAACTGTGTCAGGAACGCGCATCATGAGACCGGGGCTCTCTGCCAGACCTCTGACTTAAAGAGGTCTCATGAGCCCCTCCTTTATAGTAGAATCCTCAAACCAGTTTCTAAAGATGGTTGACATCTAGTGGAAGCCGTAGGAAGTGCAACCTCATCCATATCTCAATGTGTATTCGGTAGGCCAAGCTTTGAAAAACTACAAACCTCTGATGTCCCACTTCCTGGTTGGATTTTTTTCAGGTTTTTGCCTGCCATATGAGTTCTGTTATACTCACAGACATCATTCAAACAGTTTAAGAAACGTCAGAGTGTTTTCTATCCAATACTACTAATAATATGCATATATTAGCATCTGGGACAGAGTAGGAGGCAGTTCACTCTGGGCACGCTATTCATCCAAATGTGAAAATACTGCCCCCTATACCAAAAAGGTTTTAACCTATAGTGACGCCCAGCCCGTGAACGTGACCGTTATCATCATCTGACACTAATTAGCATAACGCAACGGACATAAATCTTCCTAGAAAATATTCCTATTCATGAAAATCACAAGTGAAATATATTGGAACACAGCTTAGCCTTTTGTTAATCACCCTGTCATCTCAGATTTTCAAAATATGCTTTACAGCCAACGCTAGACAAGCATTTGTGTAAGTTTATCATAGCCTAGCATAGCATTATGCCTTGCTAGCAGCAGGCAAACTTGTCACGGAAATCCCCCTAACACCAAGAGGATATATCCTTTCTAGCGCAGGGGTTCCGCTAGCGGAACACCTCGACAACATTCCGCTGAAAAGGCAGCGCGCAAATTTCAAAAATATTTTTGGGAAATATGAAATATGTAACTTTCACACATTAACAAGTCCAATACAGCAAATGAAAGATAAACATCTTGTTAATCTACCCATCGTGTCCGATTTAAAACATGCTTTACAGCTAAAGACAACATATGATTATCTTAGATCACAGCCAACTCAAAAAACACAGCCATTTTTCCAGCCAAAGATAGGAGTCACAAAAATCAGAAACATAGATAAAATGAATCACTAACCTTTGATGATCTTCATCAGATGACACTCGTAGGACATCATGTTACACAATACATGTATGTTTTGTTCAATAATGTGCATATTTATATACAAAAATCTCAGTTTACATTGGCGCCTTACGTGCAGTAATGTTTTGATTCCAAAACATCTGGTGATTTTGCAGAAATACTCATAATAAACATTGATAAAAGATACAAGTGTTATTCACAGAATTAAAGATAGACTTCTCCTTAATAACTCCTCCACACACAAGGCAAGACACATGCCTCTGTTTGCATCTTCCACATCAGATGGAGTGTAACCGATGTGAAATGGATAGCTAGTTAGCAGTGGTGCGCGCTAACAACGTTTCAATCGGTGACTTCACTTGCTCTGAGACCTTGAAGTAGTTGTTCCCCCTGCTCTGCAAGGGCTGCGGCTTTTGTGGCACAATGGGTATCGATGCTTCGAGGGTGGCTGTTGTTGTTGTTGTGTGCAAGAGGGTCCCTGGTTCGGGGCGAGGAGAGGGACGGAAGCTGTACTGTTGCACCGGTCATACATCAGACCTCACCTTTGGGTGTGTGAGAGAGAAAAGGAAACACCTACATCTAACAGAACATAACTGTCTGTCTCATTTCAACCACAAGACAAATGTCACATTCAGCAGCACACTCTAAAAGTTTAAATTGAAAAATAAGTTAAAACAAGGAGAAAACCAACCATTGACTTTGCATAACGTTTGAAATAAAAACCTCTATCTAATGTATAAATAGGGATTATAGAATAACATATCTTTCTGATAGCTTTGAAATGTTTTGTTGAGATGATAAATTGCATAAAGAAATGGCAACCCCACCCCCAGCCCATGTCCAAAAACCATAACCATTGCAGTGCAATCAGTAGCTAGGGAAAACACTCTTACTACAGCTCGGTCAACATGGCTATCTCCTGTGAGCATTAACCATCCATTCCCTGGACAAGCACACATTCAGCTCAATTATCAGTCAGCTCTAGACACCACGGCCTTTGGTCTACATTCAAACCTATGACTGCGTCCCAAATGACACCCTCTTTCCTATTTACAGTAGTGCACTACTTTTGACCAGGGCCCATAGGGCACTATATAAGGAATAGGGTGCCGTTTGGGATGCACACCATGGGTCAGTTTTATGACCCATCATAAGGCATGCCACATACGATAAGATAGAGGTTGTAGTTGATGATTAAACGCAATGTTATGATAACAGAATGATGTGATAACAGAATGACAAAGAGGACCCTAAGCCCTACACACAAAACAAGTTGATTGATGGAAAGGAGATATAGCTAGAGGTTGTTTTCAGAACTGAGTAGCAATAAATAGACAGATTCCAGAGGATTCAATTAGTTCTAGACTGCAGAGTCATCTTTTCTTTTGAAGATCGGCATACCAAGTCAGTCAAATCAGAAGCAAGACTTTTTCAATTAAGCTAGTAAGGTTTTAGGGAGAGTAAGATGATCCCACGTCTGTGCGTACAGTATGTGAGCAACTTTAAACTGGAGGAAAATCAGAACTCTAGTTTGCAAGCCTTGTGCCTCTCTCTGTTGCTGATCCTTTCATTCACATTGCCCTCTCTTGGAGCCCAAAGGAGAGTGTGGTATAACATAATACCACAATTATCCAAATACCACACGACACATGAATGATATATCATTATTACATAGACGAGTTATGAGGGCTTTCTTTGGTATAAATACCTTATCAGTGGACTGGGCTCATAATGGGGCATAATTATGATAGGTTTGAGATTGTATAATCATATCATCATCCCATTCATATGGCTTCACTGTTGAATTCACTGTGCGAACAAGGGTGGTGGTTTCGGCTATACTGGGATAGGGAGATGACTGGCTAAATAGAAAGGAGAAGATACAGTGCATTCGGAAAGTATTCAGACCCCTTCCCTTTTTCTACATTTTGTTACGTTACAGCCGTATTCTAAAATGGATTAAATAAAAACATTTCATCATCAATCTTCACGCAATACCCCCAAAGTTTTTTTTAAAACATTTTTGCAAATGTATATATATGTTTATATAAAAACAGAAATACCTTATTTACATAAGTATTTGCCTTTGCTATGAGACTTGGAATTGAGATCAGGTGCATCCTGTTTCCATTTTCATCCTTGAGATGTTTCTACAGCTTGACTGGAGTACACCTGTGGTAAATTCATTTGATTGAACGTGATTTGGAAAGGCACACACCTGTCTATATAAGGTCCCACAGTTGACAGTGCATGTCAGAGCAAAAACCAAGTCATGAGGTCGAAAGAATTATCCGTAGAGCCCCGAGAAAGGATTTTGTCAAGTCACAGATCTGGGGAATGGTACCCCTAAATTTCTGCTGCATTGAAGGTCCCCAAGAACACAGTGGCCTCCATTATTCTTAAATGGAAGAATGATGGAACCACCAATACTCTTCCTAGAGCTGGCCACCCAACCAAACTGAGCAATCAGGAGAGAAGGGCCTTGGTCAGCGAGGTGACCAAGAACCCGATGGTCACTCTGACAGAGCTCCAGAGTTCCACTGTGGAGATGGGAGAACCTTTCAGAAGGACAACCATCCCTGCAGCACTCCACCAATAAAGCCTTTTGGCCAGATGGAAGACACTCCTCAGTAAGACCATGAGAAACAAGATTATCTGGTCTGATGAAACCAAGATTGAACTCTTTGGCCTGAATGCCAAGCGTCACGTCGGGAGGAAACCTGGCACCATCCCTACAGTGAAGCACCCCCCCTACCATCCAGCTATTAACTTTAAACGCTGTGTCGCTAGCGTAGTGGCAGCTTCCCTGTCCCATCTACCGCTGCCCCTGGACACTGATCACTTGGCTACATAGGTAATGCCTGCTGGACACTGTGATCACTTGGCGACATAGCTGATGCCTGCTGGACTGTCCATTAATCACGGTACCCCATTCTGTTTGTTTATGTTTTTATCTGTCGGCGTCAGCCGCACTCAGGCTCTGGTGTGTAGTTAATCCGACCCTCTCTGCCTAGTCAACGCCATTTTACCTGCTGTTGTTGTGCTAGCTGATTAGCTGTTGTTGTCTCACCTACTGTTTTAGCTAGCTCTCCCAATCAACACCTGCGTTTACTGTATGCCTCGCTGTATGTCTCTCTCAAATGTGAAAATGCCTTGTATACTGTTGTTCAGGTTAGTTATCATTGTTTTAGTTTACAATGGAGCCAGAAATAAGTCTCTCACTGTTGCCGCTTGCTACCGACCCCCCTCAGCTCCCAGCTGTGCCCTGGACACCATTTGTGAATTGATCACACCCCATCTAGCTTCAGAGTTTGTTCTGTTAGGTGACCTAAACTGGGATATGCTTAACACCCCGGCAGTCCTACAATCTAAGCTAGATGCCCTCAATCTCACACAAATCATCAAGGAACCCACCAGGTACAACCCTAAATCTGTAAACAAGGGCACCCTCATAGACGTCATCCTGACCAACTGGCCCTCCAAATACACCTCCGCTGTCTTCAACCAGGATCTGAGCGATCACTGCCTCATTGCCTGTATCCGCTACGGATCCGAAGTCAAACGACCACCCCTCATCACTGTCAAACTCTCCCTAAATCACTTCTGCGAGCAGGCCTTTCTCATCGACCTGGCCCGGGTATCCTGGAAGGATATTGACCTCATCCTGTCAGTTGAGGATGCCTGGTCATTCTTTAAAAGTAACTTCCTCACCATTTTAGATAAGCATGCTCCGTTCAAAAAATGTAGAACTAAGAACAGATATAGCCCTTGGTTCACTCCAGACCTGACTGCCCTCGACCAGCACAAAAACATCCTGTGGCGGACTGCAATAGCATCGAATAGTCCCCGCGATATGCAACTGTTCAGGGAAGTCAGGAACCAATACACGCAGTCAGTCAGGAAAGCAAAGACCAGCTTCTTCAGGCAGAAATTTGCATCCTGTAGTAAATTTGCATCCTCTAACTCCAAAAAGTTCTGGGACACTGTAAAGTCCATGGAGAACAAGAGCACCTCCTCCCAGCTGCCCACTGCACTGAGGCTAGGTAACACGGTCACCACAGATAAATCCATGATTATCGAAAACTTCAACAAGCATTTCTCAATGGCTGGCCATGCCTTCCTCCTGGCTACTCCAACCTCGGCCAACAGCTCCGCCCCCCCTACTCGCCCAAGCCTCTCCAGGTTCTCCTTCACCCAAATCCAGATAGCAGATGTTCTGAAAGAGCTGCAAAACCTGGACCCGTACAAATCAGCTGGGCTTGACAATCTGGACCCTCTATTTCTGAAACTATCCGCCCCCATTGTCGCTACCCCTATTACTAGCCTGTTCAACCTCTCTTTCATATCGTCTGAGATCCCCAAGGATTGGAAAGCTGCCGCAGTCATCCGCCTCTTCAAAGGGGGAGACACCCTGAACCCAAACTGTTACAGACTTATATCCATCCTGCCCTGCCTATCTAAGGTCTTCGAAAGCCAAGTCAACAAACAGGTCACTGACCATCTCGAATCCCACCGTACCTTCTCCGCTGTGCAATCTGGTTTCCGAGCCGGTCACGGGTGCACGTCAGCTACGCTCAAGGTACTAAACGATATCATAACCACCATCGATAAAAGACAGTACTGTGCAGTTGTCTTCATCGACCTGGCCAAGGCTTTCGACTCTGTCAACCACCATATTCTTATTGGCAGACTCAGTAGCCTCGGTGTTTCAAATGACTGCCTTGCCTGGTTCACCAAGTACTTTGCAGACAGAGTTCAGTGTGTCAAATCGGAGGGCATGCTGTCCGGGCCTCTGGCAGTCTCTATGGGGGTGCCACAGGGTTCAATTCTCGGGCTGACTCTTTTCTCTGTATATGTCAATGATGTTGTTCTTGCTGCGGGCGATTCCCTGATCCACCTCTACGCAGACGACACCATTCTTTATACTTCCGGCCCGTCCTTGGACACTGTGCTATCTAACCTCCAAACGAGCTTCAATGCCATACAACACTCCTTCCGTGGCCTCCAACTGCTCTTAAACGCTAGTAAAACCAAATGCATGCTTTTCAACCGTTCACTGCCTGCACCCGCACGCCTGACTAGCATCACCACCCTGGATGGTTCCGACCTAGAATATGTGGACATCTATAAGTACCTAGGTGTCTGGCTAGACTGTAAAATCTCCTTCCAGACTCATATCAAACATCTCCAATCTAAAATCAAATCTAGAGTCGGCTTTCTATTCCGCAACATAGCCTCCCTCACTCACGCCGCCAAACTACCCTAGTAAAACTGACTATCCTACCGATCCTCGACTTTGGCGATGTCATCTACAAAATAGCTTCTAATACTCTACTCAGCAAACTGGATGCAGTTTATCACAGTGCCATCCGTTTTGTTACTAAAGCACCTTATACCACCCACCACTGCGACCTGTATACTCTAGTCGGCTGGCCCTCGCTACATATTCATTGCCAGACCCACTGGCTCCAGGTCATCTACAAGCCATGCTAGGTAAAGCTCCACCTTATCTCAGTTCACTGGTCACGATGGCAACACCCACCCGTAGCACGCGCTCCAGCAGGTGTATCTCACTGATCATCCCTAAAGCCAACACCTCATTTGGCCACCTTTCGTTCCAGTTCTCTGCTGCCTGTGACTGGAATGAATTGCAAAAATCGCTGAAGTTGGAGACTTTTTTCTCCCTCACCAACTTCAAACATCTGCTATCTGAGCGGCTAACCGATCGCTGCAGCTGTACATAGTCTATCGGTAAATAGCCCACCCAATTTTACCTACCTCATCCCCATACTGTTAATATTTATTTACTTTTCTGCTCTTTTTCACACCAATATCTCTACCTGTACATGATCATCTAATCATTTTTCACTCGTGTTAATCTGCAAAATTGTAATTATTCACTTACCTCCTCATGCCTTTTGCATACGATGTATATAGACTCTTTTTTTTCTACTGTGTTATTGACTTGTTAATTGTTTACTCCATGTGTAACTGTGTTATCTGTTCACACTGCTATGCTTTATCTTGGCCAGTTCGCAGTTGCAAATGAGAAGTTGTTCTCAACTAGCCTACCTGTTTAAATAAAGGTGAAATAAAAAAATAAAATAAAATAATGATGTTTGTTTCCAACATTAAGGTGGTTGACGAAATAATTTAAATGTGCTGCGTATTTTGTTTCGTTGCCATGGCACTAACGAGTATTGCGATACTGGTTTCGTCCAGAACCTAGTGGATTCTGGACGATACCACAGCCACAATTTATGGAACATGCCAAAACTTTAGATGGCAAAGTCAAAGATACGTGTTCCCCCTATCCATCTGTGTCGAGGTTTCCCTGAATGCATATGACAAATCCAGCTCCAAAACAAGCCATAGCCTAGCTAGATAAGGTTATCATGCTAGATAGCTACACTGACAGTGCCCTACTTGTTGTTATTTCGCCACTCCATGTGGAAATCACCACAATGTTCCCACCCCCAATTTGTGAATATGTATTAGCAGCCTGCGTCACTCTTCGGAGGTGGAACTTAAATGATAATATTCGCTGCAGAACAGGAATTACATCAAAATTGGAGCGACATTGCCCTCTGGTCTCTTGCATCAAACACAACATTTTCAGTCACCTCCTTGCCTTTAAAGCTAAATTCCAACAATTCTACGCATTTTGCCATGTGAATATGATGTCTGATTGAGAATGACTAACATCATTAATGGGGGGCCCCTGTTTAGATAACTGGCTAGACTAACTATCAATCTAAACATTGACATGGCTTAATTGTCAAGTAATTGAGTGACTGACATAAGAGAAAAACTGCTGATGCACAACCAAATTTTGAAATTGCACCTGTTGTACTTTACTATTCTTACTCTCAAAAGTAAGTCGAGACCCTGACTGAGTTCCAAAAAATAAAATGTTGGGGCCAGGGGCCCTAACCAAAAGCTTCTGTCACTTGCGTCTAGAGCTGGCCCTTCTTAAAGGGGGTAGAAACACTTGTCACTGTAGCGATAACCAATAAGGTACATCCTTTGAACATTCAGTTATAGGTACGTAAATGGACTGTAGTTAATACCTCATATAATGATTTTACCACAGATACAAAAATATGCCTTCAAAAAAAGGTATATTTTATGTTTTTGGGTATCACCACTGTAACAGAGTCATAAGGGTACTTCTACTATAGGCCACTTAAACTGGTAAAACAAGCTGTTGCTTGTTTTCCCCAGTGAATTTATCCCTGTGTTTCCTGTCTCTCTGTGCCAGTTCGTCTTGTATGTTTCCAAGTCAACCAGAGTTTTTCCCGTTCTCCTACTTTTTGCATTCTCCTTTTTCTAGTCCTCCCAGTTTTGACCCTTGCCTATTTCTGGACTTTGTACCCGCCTGCCTGACCATTATACCTGCCTTGACCATGAGCCTGTCTGCCACTCTGTACCTCCTGGACTCTGATCTGGTTTTGACCTTTCTGCCTGTCCATAACCATTCTCTTGCCTACCCCTTTGGATTAATACACATTGTGAGACTCCAACCATCTGCCTCCTGTGTCTGCATTTGGGTCTCACCTTGTGCCTTGTTAGTATGGTTGTTGAATTTGTTAATTTTCTGTCCTTCATCAAATGAGTTCTTATCATTAGGTTATGACAATACATTACATATATCCTAAGGCCTAGTTTACACGAATACAGTGACCTTAAACTCATGGTTTTAACGGGCCACATCAGGCCTGAAAGCAGGGTTGCAAAATTCCAGCAAATGTTCAGATTTCCTGCTAATTCCCTCCCATTTCCAGGAATCTTCCAACCAGGATTTCTGGAAAACCTGGGAGTTTTGGGAAAGTTACCAGAATTTTGCAACCCTACCTAAAGGTCACATTATGCTGGCTTGCAATGTGATGTGTAGTTCCTATTTGAATTCATTCAGAGTTAGGATATCCAACAGGAATTTTCATTCACCTACAACCAATGTTCCCTCAAAAGGTCTGCTTAGCGAAAACTAGGTTGTGACAATTCTGTGCAACTTCCGGCGCTCATTTACTGCCTACCATCAAAAACCATGGAGAAAAACGCATCCCATAAAAACATGGAAATACCTATTCTATCATTAAGCCTACAGTTGCTGGCAATGTGTGGTGTTCAATGTACGCCAACATTTCGTGAGACTTGCTGGGCTTGACATTTTTTTTAAACATGCAGGGCTTGACATTAACCTATTCATCCACTTGTCCTTCAGACAAGGAGGTGACTGAAGATGTTGTGTTGTTTGATGCAAGAAACCACTTTACAAAATAAATGTCATTATTATTCCCATACAATTATTACAGAGAATCAGACAAATTATGGTACGCTCTGACTATTGGCTACTGAGCTTATTCAAGACCATCTCAAAATCTGACTCAAAACCATCTCAAAACCTGACTCGCTTTTCAAAGATGGCTTGAAATGCACACATTTTGTGCTCTTGTTGTAGGAAGCAACCACTCCCCCAACTGGGAAAATAACTCACTAAAATAAAATAAAATAGGTCACATACACATGGTCAGCAGATGTTATTGTGAGTGTAGCGAAATGCTTCTAGTTCCGACAGTGCAGCAATATCTAACATGAAATCTAACAATTCCACAACAACTACCTAACACACACAAATCTAAGTAAAGGAATTGAAATAAGAATATAGACATACACATATATGGATGAGCAATGACAGAGCTGCATAGGCAAGATAAAATAGATGGTATAAAATACAGTATTTACTACAGTGGGGCAAAAAAGTATTTAGTCAACCACCAATTGTGCAAGTTCTCCCACTTAAAAAGGATATTTGTGAAGACTTATGTGATTTTCAGGATTTTTTTTCTCATTTTGTCTGTCATAGTTGAAGTGTACCTATGATGAAAATTACAGGCCTCTCTCATCTTTTTAAGTGGGAGAACTTGTACAATTGGTGTCTGTGACTAAATACTTTTTAGTTCAAAGATGAAAAAGCCTCAGAGGAGGAGAGATGACTAGAAACAAATCGGTTTGTGCATTTCAGGTAAAATAACAACTCAATGTTTATATCCCAGGACAAATTAGCTATCAACATCAAGCTGGCTAAATAGGACAAATTAACTAGCAAGTGCAAGCTAACTAGCTAAATTACCATACATGTTTAATGCTTTTCGACCTGTCCCCAAATGAATCATTGGTTCAGAGTTTGTTTTAATATTTTAACCTGCGTGTTGTGATCGCATTTGGTGTAGGGGGACAAAATAAATGTATGCACGATGGCGCACGCGCGCAGCCTATTTCAGCATGAACTGACATGTTGTCCACCCAATCAAAGGGTCAGAGAATTATCTAGTACTGAAAGCATAAGCTATAACTAGCTAGCACTGCAGTGTATAAAATGTGGTGAGTAGTTGACTCAAAGAGAGATAGTTGACATTTTTTAAACAAATGTATTTCTTCCAAAAT
Source organism: Oncorhynchus tshawytscha (assembly GCF_018296145.1). Classification (NCBI taxonomy): domain Eukaryota; kingdom Metazoa; phylum Chordata; class Actinopteri; order Salmoniformes; family Salmonidae; genus Oncorhynchus; species Oncorhynchus tshawytscha. The sequence goes on from NC_056443.1 coordinate 13,848,143, forward strand.
GAAGAAGAAGCAAGAAAAATGGATAGTTTCACTTACTTAGCTAGAAATTGTAGCTAGCTAATTTAGCCCACTGAAACACCCTGCTCAAACAGAGGGATGCTCTGTTAGCTAGCTGGCTATGACTTTCCAACACAACACTTGAACTCTTCCAAGTAAATGTAAGCTTTTGGTATTCTTTTATTTATTTTTATTTTACCTTTATTTAACTAGGCAAGTCAGTTAAGAACAAATTCTTATTTTCAATGATGGCCTAGGAACAGTGGGTTAACTGCCTGTTCAGGGGCAGAACGACAGATTTGTACCTTGTCAGCTCGGGGATTTGAACTTGCAACCTTCCGGTTACTAGTCCAACACTCTAGCCACTAGGCTACCCTGCTGCCCCTTACAAGCATAAGGGAACATTTTGACGCTTGCCATATGGTTAGTGAGAAAGTCCATATTGCAAATGTACGGTCCCTTACTAGACGTCCAAAAACGTTTCTAAAATTTGCGGACGGCGTCGGGCCATGTGGCAGAGCCGGATCTTCCAGGAAGTCATCAAACGAACTCTCTCAGAGATTCGGTTTCCGTTTTATAAAATATTCAAATTTTGGTCATTTTTACGCTATCCCGGTAAATCCCACAAGAAGGCGAATGGAATCATATTGCAAAAGTACAAAACATCACGAATCACGACGTGGCCTTATTTCCTAAACGGAAAAGACTTCGAAGACGAAACTTGGTGAGCATAGGTTTGGCAAAATGGGCAGTTGGCCCCGAACAAGATGGCGTTTTTTTCTGGGATTAAAGGTCCAAAATAAAAATAGAACAATAATTTTTCCGATTCACGTCAAAGTAAAGGAACCTACGGTGTCAATAAAAAAAGAACCAGACATGTATCTATCGTCATTTAAAAGAAATCGTACAATGTCAAATTGGTGATGTTCAAAAATAGTTTAAAAAAAAAAACAGTTACAGATCCAGTTGCAGCGTGTTCATACAAATCTTTTTAAAGTGTGCTTCGGAGCTCTGCGAGATTTCTGTGATTTTCTGTGATTTTCTGAAATAACACACACTCACTAAACCCTCCGTAAATAAGTCAGTTCTTAACGTAAAGACTTAAAACTCAAAATTCTACAATTGCCTACCCCAAGGAGGATATGTGTTCACTTTCAGCTTCGTGTGTAAACCGGAAGTGCCTTAAATGGTGTCATAGGTGCTGTTTCGAAGGGTTAAAAAGGTCAGATCTTTTCAAAACTTCATATGTGTGATTAGGCAACCCTCATGAACTGTAAGTCAGTCATTTCTCCCAACAGATGTCAAAGAAAAGCTCTCACACACACACACACACACACACACAGACAGCAAGGATGGAGTGACAAAGTGTGGTACTTAAAGACACACAGAGCCTACAATGGCATTTCCATATTCTCAAGGCCGTGCCGAGTTCAACGAGATGCCCCGCTTGACCGTAGCTCGCTCTGAGTGCAGCGACCTTGAAAAAAAGTAGGCCCAAAATGAAGCCTGGCCCTAAATGTCATTTGCTTTTGGGTGACAGTGAGAGAACCATTAGGGTGAGAAGCACAATTCGACCTTGGGTACGTTCCTGAGGTCCTCCCGATCTGTGCAAGCCTAACCTTGACCGTGTGGCATTAACCCTTAACAGTTAAAAGGTGTTTACATCAAGCAGTTTGCATTGACTTCTCTCCCCATAGGAATGCATTGCCTGCTCCTCTAAAGTCAACCTAAAGCCTATGTGGGGTTATGAATGACTTATGAACCTGTCTTCGATGACAGTCCATCAGGCCACTATGAGGTCTACCTGTGTCGATTCTAAGCTTCCTGAAGCAACCGGAAGTGGTTAAAATCACCCTAAAAGTGTTTTTCCATACCCAACCTGCAGTTTGATAGAAATAGTGCATTCAACCCTGTGTAAATCAGTCAGTTCTTAACGTAAAGACTTAAAACTCAGGATTCTGTAAAAGCATACCCCAATGAGGATATGTCTTTACCTTTAGCTTCCTGTGCCAACCGGAAGTGCCATAGTTGGTGTCACAGGGGCTGTTTCGAAGGGTTAAAAAGGTCAGATCTTTCCAAAACTTCATATGTGCAATTAGACAACCCTCATGAACTGTAAATCAGTCATGTCTAACATAACATTTCCAAGAAAAACTAAATCACACACACACACAGCTTGGAAGGAGGGACACATTGGGATGCGTAGAGACAGACAGTGCCTTCAATAGTTAACTTTGGTCGAACTATTAACTTCTTGCGACTAGGGGGCAATATTTACATTTTTGGATAAAAACATTCCCATGTTAAACAAGATATTTTGTCATGAAAAGATGCTCGACTATGCATATGATTGACAGCTTTGGATAGGAAACACGCTGACGTTTCCAAAACTGCAAAGATATTGTCTGTGAGTGCAACAGAACTGATGTTGCAGGCGAAACCCAGATAAAAATCCAATCAAGAAGTGCCGCATTTTTTGAAACCGCCTCATGCCAATGACTCCTTATATGGCTGTGAATGAGCTACAAATGAGCTTACGTTTTCTACGTCTTCCCCAAGGTGTCTACAGCATTATGACGTCTTTTTCGCATTTCTGTTGAAGAAGAGCCGTAAGGGACCACATTTAGCAAGTGGTTACATGGTGTCTCCTGCAAAAAACCTTGCTTAAAATACTGAGGTAGCCATTTTTCCAATCGCTTCTTATGAGAAACCAATTGCCTCGACGGATATATTATTGAATATATATGTTAAAAACACCTTGAGGTTTGATTCTAGACAACGTTTGCCATGTTTCTGTCGATATTATGGAGCTAATTTGGAAAAAAGTTTGGCATTGTAGTGATAGCATTTTCCTGTCGATTTCTCGGCCAAGCATGATGAACAAACGGGAGCTATTTCGCCTACAAAAATAATATTTTTGGAAAAAAGGAACATTTGCTATCTAACTGGGAGTCTCCTGAGTGAAAACATCCAAAGTTCTTCAAAGGTAAATGATTTAATTTGATTGCTTTTCTTATTTTCGTGAAAATGTTGCTTGCTGCCAGCAGAGCCTAGCATAGCATTATGCCATGATAAACTTACACAAATGCTTGTCTAGCGTTGGCTGTAAAGCATATTTTGAAAATCTGAGCCGACAGTGTGATTAACAAAAGGCTAAGCTTGTGTTTGAATATATTTATTTCATTTAATTTGCGATTTTCATGAATAGGAAAAGTATTTATGAACACTGCGTCATGCAAATTCGTTTGAGGCTATGATTACGCTCCCAGATCCGGGATTGCTCGTCACAAGAGGTTAAAAAGAAATCTGCCCCTCTTGAGAAGCCTAGTTGGGGCTACAGCTAAAGAACGGAAGGCCATCTTGGGTAACTGTTCTTCAGATCTCATATTATCCCTCATATTATCAAAGGACGCATTCCACTCACCCTGACCCAATTAAAAAATTAAAGAGACAAAAGACAGCGATCAAACTCTTTACCATTAAATGGGCCAGTCTTCAAAAGAAAAGACATAGCCTACAACAGTCTGGGGGTTTTCTTCTGCCTTTGCTAACTATAGCTGTGCCCTTCATCACCAGCCTTATTGCTGCCAGATGTGGGGGTTGGACACAGAGGGTAATGACAGATAAAATGTACTTGTTGCCTCAACAAGAGTTGGATAGACTTAAAAAACAAATGCAGGGTCCTGAAAATATTAGACAAACAGCGGGAAATGATTGGGATACGATCATGAAGGATATTTTGAACCGAAAAGGATTGAACCCCTATGATAAGGACCAAAAATACACAAACTTCTTTCAAAGGTATTTGGCCTTGATAAGGTACAAAATCTGTCGTTCTGCCCCTGAACAGGCAGTTAACCCACTGTTCCTAGGCCGTCATTGAAAATAAGAATTTGTTCTTTAACTGACTTGCCTAGTAAAATAAAAGGTAAAAAAATAAAAATAAAATAAAACAAGGTGAGAGAGAGACCAACCATTTAACGCTTTCCCTACCGGACACTTTAAAAGGTTACGCGCCTAGCGATCTTACCGGATGAAGATCAAATGCCTGTTGAAGATAAAGTTATGCATGACATGTTGACACATGTTCCGGCACGTAACAGGAAAAATGTTAGATACATTATGAACAAGATAAAAGACTCAAAGGGGACTGCTACTTGGAATGACAAAGGAGAGTTTATCCTTCAGGGCGCTGTTGTTAAGGGTTCACATATGCTTGACCTGTTTAAAAGTACCACTGCAGCCCACATGGTTGCTAATGACAGAAGATCTCCCGGGTGGCGTCAGTTTCTTAACTTCTTGCGTCGAGCAATTTCCGTATCCGGGAGCGTAATCATAGCCTCAAGCTCATTACCATAACGCAACATTAACTATTCATGAAAATTGCAAATGAAATGAAAGAAATATATTCACTCACAAGCTTAGCCTTTTGTTAACAACACTGTCATCTCAGATTTTCAAAATATGCTTTTCAACCATAGCTACACGAGCATTTGTGTAAGAGTATTGATAGCTAGCATAGCATTAAGCCTAGCATTCAGCAGGCAACATTTTCACAAAAACAAGAAAAGCATTCAAATAAAATCATTTACCTTTGAAGAACTTCGGATGTTTTCAATGAGGAGACTCTCAGTTAGATAGCAAATGTTCATTTTTTCCAAAAATATTATTTGTGTAGGAGAAATCGCTCCGTTTTGTTCATCACGTTTGGCTGAGAAAACCCCCCGAAAATTCAGTCATTACAACGCCAAACTTTTTTCCAAATTAACTCCATAATAACAGAAACATGGCAAACGTTGTTAGAATCAATCCTCAAGGTGTTTTTCACATATCTATTCGATGATAAATCATTCGTGGCAGTTGGGTTTCTCCTTGGAAGCAAATGGAAAAATACACGCAGCTGGAGATTACGCAATAATTGCGACGGAGGACACCAAGCGGGCACCTGGTAGATGTAGTGTAAAATGGTCAATCTTCCAATGATATGCCTACAAATACGTCACAATGATGCAGACACCTTGGGGAAATGACAAAAGTGTAAGCTCATTCCTGGCCCATTCACAGCCATATAAGGAGACATTGGAATACAGCGCCTTCAAAATCTGGGGCACTTCCTGCTTGAAATTTCATCTTGGTTTCGCCTGTAGCATCAGTTCTGTGGTACTCACAGACAATATCTTTGCAGTTTTGGAAACGTCAGAGTGTTTTCTTTTCAAAGCTGTCAATTATATGAATAGTCGAGCATCTTTTCGTGACAAAATATCTTGTTTAAAACGGGAACGTTTTTTTTATCCAAAAATTAAAAGAGCGCCCCCTATATCCAAGAAATAAAGGCCCTGGCAATCCTCAACATTCCCCTCTCGGGGGTACCCAACTATAAGCTTTGTCAACAGATTCAAGCTTTAAAACAAAAACCTTCAACGAGCTACAGCACCCCTAAAGATGCACCAACAACCCCTCCCCCCTATGGAAGGGATGATGATAACTCATTTGCTCTCCGGACCTTTTCCTAATCCCGATCTCTCAGCGTATTAGAGGCGTGATCAACCAAACCTATAACCATGTAGCATGGGTAAAGGGTCTAGAAAAATGTTTTCATGACTGCAGATTCTACTGCCCACAGGTATGCTAAAGCTTTTCATGGTAATTCTTTGGAGAGGGTAAAGTGCATTTCCTTTCATCAAAGCCTGTGAGTGACCCAGACGAACTGCCGGAGATACAGACACTTTTTTAATAAAAAGCGTTGCCCCCAACACTTATAAACTAAAGTCACCGTCCTGGGCAGACATCAGACAAAACTCATCCTGGCCCTGGTTAATTTTAGTCTTAAATCAACTGAATTTAATAGTAAACGTTCTTGAAAAAAATGTCAGTGTGTATAGGCCCTAGCAGATGAAACTCTCAAGATTCGACACAGTAGCGAGCGCGTGCCTCCAGTCCTTTGTTTGCACCGGTGGAAGGGTCTATCGATTCCATAGAGACTCCTGTAGTATCCTTACTAAACAGCCAGGTGCTGATTTGTGTCTTCGGAGTAGTTGAGTAAACGCTCCATGATGGCCCTATAAGGGTATGTGGCACTGCTTTGACTGATTAGGCATTCACCCAAAGTCACATCCACTTCGAAGAAGATGGTGGCCACTGGGTAATTAATGAGATTCACTTTGGCATCGTGACTCACTTTGGCATCTCTTTTGGTCACTTTCAGACGTAAATGCACCAAGGTGTTGTTGAGGTCCAGATAGTTGTCACCGTGGCCTGGTATGAAAAATTCTATAGGACCGTTGTCTGTAATGGCAGAGAGTGGGGCTATCTCCACATAACTGGACCTCTCTATGGAATGTTGGATTAAGGGGGCAGTGAAAAGATCAAGCTCTGTCTTTATAGCTTCAGAGGACATGCGGTGTAAAAGAACCATGTTGCTTGTTCTTTTAGAAAATACTTCCGAGTATTATTTTTGTCGTTTTTGTTCCAGACCTCCTCACTTTACCACGTATTTGACTCACTGAGTTTCTTTTAACAGGTTAGGGGTGAGATAGAAATCTGGGTTGTTTTCCTGGTAAGCTACAACTGGGGGCGTGGCAATCTTTACGTGGGTACTGTCACTGAAAAATCCTACATTGAGAACTGTTTTCAATCTATAGATATTCTCCAGTTCAGCAACCAGCAGTGTCAGTAGAAATCCCACTTCATTACGATCAACCTCAATGTGTATTGGGATGGCCGACCACAATACACAATACACACATTTCTGACAAACGGTTTTCTAGGACAGAGGTAGTGGGCATCTTTGGTTAGAGAACACATTAACTGCTTAAGGTATAGGGGGCAGCATTTTCACTTTTGGATAAATAGCGTGCCCAATTTCAACTTCCTTCTACTCATGCCAAGAATATAAGATATGCATATTATTAGTAGATTTGGATAGAAAACACTGAAGTTTCTAAAACTGTTTGAATAATGTCTGTGAGTATAACAGAACTTATGTAGCAGGCCAAACCCCGAGGACGAACCGTTCAGAATTCTTTTTTTTTTTAGGTCTCTGTCTGTTCATTGAGTTCTCATTGGGAAATTATATTTCTTAGGAACTTGTTTTCAGTTCCTACTGCTTCCAATGGATGTCACCAGTCTTTGGAATTTGGTTAAGGTTATTCATTTGTGCAATGAAGAGGTACGGCCATCTAGGAACTGCGTAACAGTGTTGAGAGTTGCGCAAGACTTGAAAAGTAGCTTGGTTTGTTTTCTTCCTGTATTGAACACAGATAGACCAGTCTTCAATTTGATCGATTATTAACCTTTAAAAATACCTACATTTGTATTACAAAAGTAGTTTGAAATGTTTTGGCAACTTTTGAAATATTTTGTAGTGACGTAAACGCAATTTGGAAGCTGCTTTTTTTCTTGATCAAATGCGCCAAATAAATGGACATTTTGGATATATATGGACGGAATTAATCGAACAAAAAGGACCAATTGTGACATATTGGAGTGCCAACAAAAGAAGCTTGTCAAAGGTAAGGCATGTTTTATATTTTATTTCTGCGTTTTGTGTAGCGTCTGCAGGGCTGAAATATGCTACCCACTTTGTTTACTGTTGTGATATCATCAGATGATCGCTTCTTATGCTTTTGCCGAAAAGCCTTTTTAAAATCTGACATGTTGGCTGGATTCACAACGAGTGTAGCTTTAATTTAGTATCTTACATGATTTAATGAAAGTTTGATTTTTATGCCATTTTATTTGAATTTGCTGCGCTGCATTTTCCCTGGCTTTTGGCGAAGTGGGATGCAAGTGTCCCCTATACCATAAGAAGTTAAAGGTTAGGGGTGAGAGAAATCTGGGTTGTTTTCCTGGTAAACTACAACTGGGGGCGTGGCAATCTTTACGTGGGTACTGTCACGCAAAAATCCCACATTGAGAACTGTTTTCAGTCTATAGATATTCTCCAGTTCAACAACCAGCAGCGTCAGTAGAAATCCCACTTCATTACGATCAACCTCAATGTGTATTGGGATGGCTGACCCCAGACTATAGGCCAAATGTGACTGTAATGGCCTTATCATGGTTGAAGTAGCTGAGGTCAATATGTTGTGCACCATTGAGAGGGGCACTAGATATGAGGGGATTCTATTCATGGCCAAGTGGTCCATAGAAGAGCTAACTTCATGGAGAAAATCCTCCAGTTACAATCGAACCAATTGGACATGGGCATAGTCATGGTTCATGACCTCTGCTAACTTTCCTACAAACAGGATAGTTTTGTTCAGGAGAGTAGCGTGTGTGTTGACCACCAGAATAGTGTCCTGGAGAGAAGGCCTGTGCCTTCATCTGCTGCTGGGCAAGTGGCATCTCTTCAGTAATCTCCATAACATTCCTCTTCACTGTGGCTAGACTGACTGCTTTGACGGCAGTAGTACCTAGGGAAAATAGTGACCCTACGGCTGACCCTATCGATAGTAGCGCCCCGACGAATCGTTTCTCTCGCCTGGGCTCGGCTAGTTCTGACTGGGTTACTGTGAACTTTTGGAGTTGAGCCAACATATGGGCAGTATCTAGCTGGGCGTGCTTAATTGCCTGGCTGGTCCAGTCACCCCCAGCCCAACTCAAATTCACCAAAGGTGGAATGTGTTGGCGCTACACATTCTCTGCATCTAGGCGGACATACACCCTCTGCGTGTGTACTCTACAGTTAGTAATGAGGAGTCCTGGATCGTCGCGGAGAACGATTCCCTTAGGGGGTCCGTTCGTGATTACTGCTGTCTGCTGTGTTGGTTTTGACCAGGGCGCAGAGTGTCAGGATCAGTCAAAGGAACTCCATCCTACAGAAACGCATAATCAGAGACTGTTGGAATATTTAAGTTATTTGTTTTTGTAAGCAAAAATGTTTCGACAACTATTTTTCTGATTTTCTTATTTTGAAGCAGTACAGCGCAGGACGATATCAATAGTGACCACAGATGTATATCTGGATGTTAGGTGCAACGTACTGATCTCCTGTAAGGGATCAGCTGAGGGTACTTAAGAATTTCCTTAGTACCTCTGACTTTGCTAGGTTTTTATCTATTCAGTGCTGGTTAGAACCCCTTGGGCGGCAGGGTAGTCTAGTGGTTAGAGCTTACAAGGTACAAATCTGTCAATCTGCCCCTGAACAGGCAGTTAACCCACTGTTCCTAGGCCGTCATTGAAAATAAGAATTTGTTCTTAACTGAAGGTAAATACATTTTATTCCCATGGGGGGAGTGTACAACTTGATTTGGTTCAGGTGGACCCTCTTTAATGTGGCGTTTTGTTGACCTTTGCTGATTCTGATCTGGTAAGCTACAGGTGATAGCTTCACCACAATCTCGTGTGGCCCCGTCCAGTGGGGCAGGAACGTTGTTCGACCCCCGCGGGTATGGTGTATATGTAGTACCACACCTTATCCCCGACCTCGAACACCTGGTGTGAGGCCTTTTTGTCGTAATAGGTCTTGTCACCTTCTGCACTTCTTTCCAACTGTCCTTGAGCATAAACAAAGGTAGTCTGGAGATGGTTCTGCAGGTCTGTCACGTATTGAGCCGTGTAGGCGGTGGCTGCGGCGACATCTCCCGGTTGGTACAGGAGATGCAGTGGAAGCATAATGGTGTTATTCCTGTAGACCTGTTGCGTGTGGCTCTAATCGCCATCAGTACCAATGGGAGTTTGGGGTCCCATTCATTGTGGTTGGCTTACACATATTTCCTCAAGATTCTGACGATTGTTTGGTTGCTCCTTTCTACCCTGCCCGAGCTCCTAGGGTGGTATGCGATGTGGAGTTTAGCTTTGACTCCCAGAAGCCTCCACAGTTCGGTCATTACAGCTGCCGAAAAGTGGGTTCCTCTGTCGCTGTCCACGGTTTCTCCTGGCAGGCTGAAACGACTGAAAACGTGGTTTAGCAAAAGAACGACCATGGTTTCCGCTTTGTCATTGGTCGCCGGCAGGCACTCCACCCACTTGGTGAATGCGCAAGTCACTGTGAGGAGATACTTGTTGCCTCTGGCTGACCTGGCAACCAGTCGATCTGGATCAAGCTCCGGGGGTAAGACACACCCTTGTGTTGCAGGGTGCTCTTTGAAGTGGCTTGGAGGGTTGAAACTGGCAGCAAACTAGACACCCCCTCACGTATTGTGCCACGTCTTGTTCCATGTGAGGCCAGTATTCCACCTGTCGCAATGTTTCACATGTAGCCTTGACCCCCTGATGGCCTCCACATGGCTCGTCGTGGGCCTGGGTTATCATTATCCCCCTCTGTGTATTAGGAACCACCCACCTTCGAGCGGTGTCGGTTTCTGAAACATACATCAGTAGGTCATCTACAAGTGTGAGGTGCTATTTAGTTGTGTACAGCGAATGCAAGTCGCGTGAACCTGCCAAAGCCAGTTCGGACACTGGGTGGTTGACAGGATCCGACAGGAACGCCATCAAAGTGGTGAGGGACTCATCTTGGTGTTGCATTGCTACCAGGTCGCCATTCAGGAATGAATGCGTTAGCAACACATTATGTTCGTGAGAAGACGTTTTCTGTGGTGCTACAATGGCTATGCGTTACCGCCGACACCATAGCTTCCTCAGTGTTTTTTTCATCTCGAACATCAAACACCCAAGGGGTGCCATGAATCACACCGGATTTCACCATGCTGTCGGCATGGTCGTTGCCAAGTTTGTCACGACCAGGTGATTTTGAGTGTCCTTTGACTTTCCTCCAGTACACCTGATTGTCGTGTTTGGTGATGAGGTCATCACAAGTTAGGATTAACTATTTGTTTTTCACCTCTTTACCGCTTTTTTTCCAAAACGGCAAGTGGCATAAGAAGGTGAGTCTTGCATAGTTTGAGTCGGTGCAGATCGCCAGTTCTGACAATTCGTGTTTCACCGCCATTTGCACGGTTATCAGCACGCCAGCCACTTCTGCAAACTGGCTGGTCTTGTTGCCAAGCTGAAATTGAAGTGGTTTGCACATTGTGCCATACCAATCCCACCCTAGTTTGCAAGTGGTCTAGATGGCGGTAAGAACAGCCATCTACAAATGCCATCGGCATTTCAAGACACACGTTCTCTTCGAAGTAGTGATAGTTCGAAGGCATTGGCGGAGAGATGTCATGCGGGGGTGGCGTGGTGTCGGTTTCATCGTCACAACAGCGTTGACATACCGCCAAAGCACTGCCCAAAGGCAGGTTTTTCACTTTTGCGTAGTTGATTACTACAGCATGGCTCTGCAGCATCATAAGCCATGCCGCTATCCTGCTGTTGTGTACAGCACCCTCACGGATTCGTTGGCTTTTCAGAAAAGTCACAGGCTGGTGACATGTTTCTAAGATCACCTTTTGTCTGCCGACATAACTGGTGAAGTGTTTGATTGCCCAGACTGTCGACAGCATCGCTTCTTCGCAGTCTGAGTATTTGTGTTCAGCAGGGTTGAGTGTTTTGCTCGCGTAAGCAACCACACGTTTGTCTTGGTCGTATTTTTGGTACAACCCAGCAGGTACAAGGCAGTGCTCAGAGAAACCGACTTCCAAGAAGAATGTCTTTATTGGTGTATACCAGGCAAAGCTGTTTTTTCAAGGAAGCCACAGTTTCGTTGTGAGTGACATCTCAAACGAATGGGGTGTCTCTGAAGAAGACGAGTCAACGGTTTTGAAAAATCGGCGTAGTTTTCGATGAATTGACAGGAGTAATTACATACTCCCAAGAAGCTGCGCACCTCGTGAAGGTTCGTAGGTGTTTTGATGTTGCGGACTACTTGGATTCTGTTAGACTGTGGCAGGATGCCCTTGGCACCCACCAGAAGCCCAACGTAGTTTACCTGTGTCCTGCAGCATTGTCATTTCATGAAGGCCAACTTAGCCCCTGCAGTCCCGAGTTGGGTGAGAACGTGGTCCATTTCATTGAGGTGATGTGACCATGTCTCACTTCTCATGAGAACATCATCCACGTAGATTATCTTCCCCCTAGAGGCTTCATCTGGCATTGCCTTGTGCAGGAAGATGTTGAACTCTGAGGGGGAGTTCGCATACCCGAATGGGCAACGATTGAACGTGAAGAGCTTGTTCGAGAAAGAGAAAGCCAACTTGTGTTGGTCACGAGGGTCGACTGTCATGGTCTAGAAACAATTAGCCACGTCGACGGTGGAGAAGTACTTGGCGTTTGCCACTCTTGGTCTAGCTGTGTCATTGGCCAACGAAGACAACGGAACCAGTTTGTTGAGTTCTCTATAGTCAATGGTAAGACACCATTTACCCGTTGGTTTTAGAACAGGCCACACAGGAGCGCTGTACATACTGTTACATTCCCTGATTATCCGTTTAGCTAATAAGGAATCGATAATCTCTTGTACCTCTGCGTATGCTGCGAGCAGAATTTTGTATTGTCTAACAAACGTAGGAGTTGCTCCGGGTGGCGTAGGAATACGCACCACATGGATACCCGTAACCCCACAATCCAGTGAGTCTGTTGACCAGATCTCACTGTGTTTGTTAAAAAATTCTCTCAACTGATGGCGTTCAGTGTCATTGACAAGAGCATCAGCCTCCGACAGTAGTTGTATTACCTGTGCATGGAAACCAGGATATGGTTCAGCGAAATTGTACAGGTCTTCATCAGGTAGTGATGGCATGTCACTTTTGGGAGAGTCATCGGTTGTTACCCCACAAGAGTGCATGCAGGAGGAGACGCGATATCATCCTCCGTGACGATGGAGTATATTGACAGGTTGCTGTCAGAATCGACATCCAGCCTGAACGTTGATGTGTCGTCAAGTGGCAATACGAGAGTTCGTGCGATTGCTTTTGACTGACAAGTAAACAGCGTACCTCCCTCTCCATCTAGGTCTAGGGAGGACAGAAGAGGCCCAATCACGGGAACAACCAGTTCAAAATCATGGAAGGAGTAATCGATCAATGTTCCTAGCTGAGTGTGCCGAGAAATGGAAATAGCCGCTTGAGTCAAATTTTGTACCAGGGGGTAAGTTGATCTAGCGGTTAGTTCCAACAGCAGGTTGCCATTTTTTTATTTCTTTATTTTACCTTCATTTAACCTTTATTTAACCAGGCAAGTCAGTTAAGAACAAATTCTTATTTTCAATGACTGCCTAGGAACAGTGGGTTAACTGCCTGTTCAGGGGCAGAATGACAGATTTGTACCTTGTCAGCTCTGGGGTTTGAACTCGCAACCTTCCGGTTACTAGTCACACGCTCTAACCATGAGGCTACCCTGCCGCCCCATTGATAGTTAGCCCCAAGTCGAATAGCTGCAGAGAGGGTTGGAAGAACGCAGTGGTGCCTTCCATCAGCTATCCGGGTGTCAGGTTCAGTCTGTAAGACTGTAAGACTGAACCTGGCACCCGGATACCTGCCGGAATCAACATGGCGGACTCAGTTATCACCTTGCAAGCTTCAGGGATAGTCTGCCTGGATGCCATTCGCACCGGGTCGAAAGACAAGGCATGTTGGTTTGGCTGCGCTAAAGACCAAAGAACTTGGTGTATGGTGTCGAGTTTAACACCCAATCTTACCAAAATATCCACTCCCACATAGACTGTATGTGGGAGGTCCGCGACAACCAGTAGGTAGATACTTCCCTGGGTCCAATGCGGATCAATAGCGCACACACCCCTACTGCGGTGAGTGTCGTCTGGGGAGTCGTTCCCAGTGGAAATCTACACGTTTTCGGCACAAGGGGGTGGCCGTTTTTCGAAATTTCGTTGAACATTTCCAAACTGATTTCGGATTTTTCTGACCAGGTTGCCCGTCTGGCATCCTCAACCATAGTGCCGTTTATCATAGGAGGGTGGTAAGTGTCGGCTGATGAGTCACCCAAGCCACACAGGAAAATCTCATGTTTGGTTAAGTTCCGAGTTGAACTCACCTTGTCATTTGCCACCAATGGCGGGCTCGTGGCCAAGTTCATCGGGTTTGTGTCAGATGCTGACGTCGAACCCACGTCGTTGCACAATGTATGGCATGTAGCTTTGGAAGAATGCGGTGAAGTCAACGGAGTTGGCATATGTATTTGTGACCAGATTTGATTGGTTTTCCAATCCATTAGCCAAACGGTCAATTAAATCGATCCCAATCAGCATCCGTTCAATTTCGATGCTAGTCACATACACGGGGTGGATCAGGGACACGCTTTCGAATTTGAGTTTAAGTAGGAGACGCTTGGTTTGGGGCGAGGTAGCTTGAGTGCAGCTTTGAATATTCGTATCGCAATGTTCCGTTTTCAACCAAGGTTTTGCAGGGTCCACTGCCCTTTTTAGTTCATCCAGCAAGGTTTCGAAAATGAGGGAAATTGTCGAACCCGAATGTGTGACAGGTCAAACAGTCCTCCAGGACTGTTCTAAGGTATGTTCTAAGGTATGGCCTGTTCGAGTTGGTTTTTCTCGTCATATCACCAACAAAATGGAGTGGGTTGGGAGAACGGAGTGGTTTGTAATCTGTGTCGATTTCCAAGACTGATAAGTCACCTACGTGACCCAGTGGGTCCTCTATCGGAATAGGAGAGGAATCATCTGTTGCAAAGCTGCTAATCTTGTGCATCTCCACATCCGTATCCAAGTCTGTAGACAAAACCTGCTGGCTTGTGTCTAGAACGAGCGGTTTCTGGACAGGGATTTGAGTGGGTGCGGGGGTAATGGAAATATTTGCGTCCTCTCGATTGCATAGGTTTCGGCCGACTGGGATTCCAACGATTTTACGCCTAGTCATGATGACACATCCTTGTCCTCTTTCTCAGATTTCTTACGATGCAGTTCATCTCTTATCAGCGCTTCTAGATCATTTCGGTTAGCGTTTAGATAATTGCTGAACACTTTGTTGCCCTTGTTACGCTTGTTACCCTTAGGTCCTGACCCTTTGTGAGAGTTAGGCGCAGGGGCATATCGGATAGGTTGATCCCTACGGGACCTATTAGAATGGGGACGTTCATCGTGGCTATTGTTACGCCGGTGGTTAATTGGTAGCCACCCCCTTTGATCGTCAACTTTTACCCCACATGTCTCCGATGCAGCACCTTCTAATTCGAGTGATGGTTCCCGCCTAAGCTCGAAAGTCGAGGTGTCTGGGCTCTTAGCCCAGCTTGCTTTTAAAGCTTCAAAATCGGCGCTTGCAAGTTCTCGGAGTGTCGAGATTTGCAACCCAACGTGGGCAGTAGGGCATAAGTAGTTAATGAAGTTGGGAGACATGTTTGACAGGAACAGTTGTTTAAATGGTAATAGATCTTCCATTCCAGTTTCAGTGAGCATGCCAAAGTAAGCTGAACGAAGCTAGTGATAGTAGGCTTGTGGATGTTCATTTCGAGCTTGTCTGATATTGTTAGCCAATGAGCTATCGTGTTTGAGAGTCACAGAACCATTGAATTCTATTTTCAAAACCGTCGCAAGTTTAGCATAGTCCTTTGCATGTGTTGCTCTTGTAGACTGATGAACCTTGTCATGTGTCTGTTGGACGTTCGCTTCAAAAGATAGAGTCTGTCTGCATTAGTAGTGTTTGGGTAGCCATCCAAGGCGTCCTCCATGTCTGCTAAGAATATCTCAGTGTCGTTTGGCTTTCCTGGAACAGGGTCAAAGAGGCGGAAGTTTTTGACGATTTTGTCAAGGCGATCCCCGCCAAGTGCGTGGGGAGCATCTGCACTCTCCCGTGGGGAATTGTGGGTCGAAAGTCCATGAGGAAAAGTCAACTTGTGGTTGTGTGTTTACTTGGTGCTGTTACTTAAACTGCTGTAACTTTTGATGCGACTATCGTTTTTTTCTCCAAACTCCAGATTTGAGTAGCAGAGAAGTAGACGATGCTGGAAAACTTGTCATATTTTGTCTAAGTGGTTGCAAAGTGAAGTAATTAGCTGATGTGTCAAAACTTGCCTGATTTCACCTACAGAGAATGTCAGTTGGAAGTGATGATGTCACAATGGGGCACTTTAGTATCTTGAGAAATACAATGAAAGCGGATGGAAGACAAAAATAGGACAAGAAAGTGAATAACGGAAAAAGGATTACAGATATCAAAAATTCTATACAAACAACTCGATCAAGACCTTTGCGGAATTTTTGAAATTGGAACGGCATTTCTAGCTTAACGGGGTAGGAGGAGTGTCTCCTCATGATTTTGGCCCTGCAGCGTCTGTGAGTATCCTAGCCAACGGTTCCGTTTTGGGAAATCGTTATTGACACAGAGAGCTGTTAGTGAAGAGCAGGTGAGGGGTTGCTTAAAACCTCTTGGGGATCGGGCTGAATACTGCCCCCTTTGGAGGAAGTGCGTGCCCATAGTAAACAGAAAAAAAAATGTCCAAAATTTCTAATATATGCATATAATAATTATTATTGATTAGAAAACACTCTAAAGTTTGTAAAACCGTTTAAATTATGTCTGTATGTAAAGCAGAACTCTCAGGGCAGCCATTCTCCCAAACTCTCTCTTGGCAACAGAAAAGTTGGGACAACTTTGACGTCATCGCCCCCACCCTTCCCAACCAGCTACGGATCCAGCAACAGTTTCTATGTGTTCAGCGCGATGTCTGCTTTCAAATGGGGCGTTCATTGTGAGAATTCGCGCGCCCTCGTCCTTTGGCGGGCTAAAACGTTCTGGTCACGCGAAAATACATGCACTCTATTGCGCGCATCTGAATTGGAGCTCCCTCTTTTTCCATGAAACACCAATTGATGTCGGTTTGTCTGTTCGTGCTGATCATTGTTTTACATGATTAAAACATCCTAAAGCTCGATTCTGCACTTAGTTTGACCAGTTTAGTCGACATATAATATGTAATTTTGAAGTTTTGATGCGCAAGAGTGCGGGACATTTTGGTCATTTTGTCATTTTGGGTGCATTTCAGCTGAAGCTGTTAGCATATGCTAATACAGAGACACACAACTTGAAACCAAACGATGTATTAGGTAAGTATAACTCCTTCCACGTCTTCTGATCGAAGAACATCAAAGGTAAGGGAATATTTATGTGGTTATTTTGGGTTTCTGTGGACGCCAAACGTAGAGAAGACATACTGCTAATATCGGAGCGCCGTCTCATATTATAGCCTAGTGAACGAATTCTGTAACGTTAAAAATAAATGTAACACAGCGGTTGCATTAAGAAGAAGTGTATCTTTGTAACTATATGTAGAACATGTATATTCAGTCATGTGTATTGCTTGTTATCTGACGTTATCTGTCAGAGCTATCATCATTTCTCCAGACATTTGAGTAGCATTTTTTGAAATGTCGTCATTGTAAACAGAGATTTATGGATATAAATGGCATATTATTGAAAAAAAACATAAATGTACTGTGTAACATGTCCTATTACTGTCATCTGATGAAGATTTTCAAAAGGTTAGTGAATGATTTATTTTTTAATCCTGCTTTTATAATTTTATATTTTCTGGGACAAAATGGCTGCCTCTTGTCTTTGTTGTTTCGGTGGTGGTCTAATATAAATGTGTGGTGTGTTTTCGCCGTAAAACATTTTAGAAATCTGACTTGCTGGGTAGATGAACAAGGTGTTTATCTTTCATTTGAGCTATTGGACTTGGTGTGGAGGTTAAATATTTCTAAGAATATTTTTTGCATTATGGTAATGAGCTTCAGCCTGTAGTCACGATCCCGGATCCAGGATGGGTAGCATCAAGAGGTTTTAAGTCGCTTTCCCTCGAGAACATTAGACCCAATTTAAAAAGCGGTTCGGCCTTGAGAAGCAGTGAAGTAGAGGAAGATTTTAAGCCAAACAATGTTTGTCTAACTGTTTGTTTAGTGGTCAAAACGATGGTTGTTTGGAAAGTAATGAATTGCCTTGCTGCTGACATGATTTACAGACACTTGAAAGAGAGGCGATGGGTTACAAAAACAGCTATAGTTACAGATTGGTAGCTCCGATTTGAAATCCGACTTAGTCTATGTAGAGTTGAGAAGCAGGGGAAGATTTTAGGTAGTGCTGTTTTTTCCTCAAAAACGCTCCGAAAGTGGTCAAAACGACCGTTGTTTGGGAAAGTTTGAAAAACACGTGGTAATGCTGTTACAAAATCAGCTGTACCGTATGGAATATGTTGATTCCGCACACAGCTATGAATAGCAGAGAAGTAGACGAATATCCCATACACTTTAGCTTTTTGTCTAACTTGTTGCAGTATTGGTCAAAATGGACATTGTTTGCCAAAATGTTACAGAAAATAATGTTGGTGCTGTTACTTAAACTGCTGTAACTTTTGATGTGAATAACTCCAGATTTGAGTAGCAGAGAAGTAGGAAAACTTGACATATTTTGTCTATGTGGTTGCAAAGTGGAGTTATTAGCTGATTTGTGTAAAAAGTTGCTTGATTTCACTTACAGAGAATGTCAGTTGGAAGTGATGATGATGTATCAATGGGGAACTTTAGTATCTTGAGAAATACAATGAAAGCAGATCACATACATTATCTTCTATTGACATGATCTTCTATTGTTTGTCCTCATGTATCTGTTTTTCAGCATAAAGTACTCTGTAGCCACTTATTGTGTACACCAGGTGAGACCACACACACAATAACAGTCTCTCTTCTTTACTTCATCCCTCTCCCCCTTCTCCCTAAATCCTCTCGGTTATATCAGCTGTTTTGGTGAACCCCTCCTGCATTTGAACTGGCTGACACAGAGGGCAAAGCATGATCATAGGTGAGATGTCACTTGGTCGGGTCAACAGGAAGTATTATTAAATAGATAATTTACATTGAAATACAGACAGAGATGTGATAGTCCCAGAGTTAATGATCCAAGGTCAGTTTTGCATTTCACGTCCTGATTTAAGATGACGGACCATGTTTGAATAAAAAAAATCAAGACTTAATCATGCTCTCTGGTCTGCAGGTATGTTTTGATGTGAGAGAGAGAGGAAGCCAGTCCTGTCATCGCCACCTCACCCGCTCTTAAGATAACCTTCGGGCCAACTGGGGGCCCAGTTGCAAGACAATGCTAGACTTCATATGGCTATAGTGTGTCAGCAGTTCCTGCAAGAGGAAGGCATTGATGCTATGGACTGGCCCGCCCGTTCCCCAAACCTGAATCCAATTGAGCACATCATGTCTCACTCCATCCACCAACGCCACGTTGCACCACAGACTGTCCAGGAGTTGGCGGATGCTTTAGTCCAGGTTTGGGAGGAGATCCCTCGGGAGACCATCCGCCATCTCATCAGGAGCATGCCCAGGCATTGTAGGGAGGTCATACAGGCACGTGGAGGCCACACACACTACTGAGCCTCATTTTGACTTGTTTTAAGGACATTAGATCAAAGTTTGATCAGCCTGTATTGTGGTTTTCCACTTTAATTTTGAGTGTGACTCCAAATCCAGACCTCCATGGGTTGATACATTTTGATTTCCATTGATCATTTTTGTGTGATTTTGTTGTCAGTACATTCAACTATGTAAAGAAAAAAGTATCTAATAAGAATATTTCATTTATTCAGATCTAGAATGTGTTATTTGACTATGACTAACACCTGACTAACACCTGCCTCTGATTGAGAACCATATCAGGCCAAACACAGAAACAGACAAACTAGACACACAACATAGAATGCCCACTCAGATCACACCCTGACCAAACAAAACATAGAAACATACAAAGCAAACTATGGTCAGGGTGTGACAGTCAGCCACCAATTGTGCAAGTTCGAGGCCTGTAAAATAATACTTATTGTGCAAGTTCGAGGCCTGTAAAATAATACTTATTTTCCACCATAATTTGCAAATAAATTCATAAAAAATCCTACAATGTGATTTTCTGGATTTTTTCTTCTCATTTTGTCTGTCATAGTTGAAGTGTACCTATGATGAAAATTACAGGCCTCTCTCATCTTTTTAAGTGGGAGAACTTGCACAATTGGTGGCTGACTAAATACTTTTTTTGCCCCACTGTATTAGGGTAGCACTGTATTTCATGAATCATATGCTGTCTGCCGTTGTTCTTACCTCTTTCCTTTTCTGTCTTCTACACCTCTCTCCCCACCTCATCTTTCTTCCTCATTTTATATTGCATACGTTGGACTAGTAACCGGAAGGTTGCAAGTGCAAACCCCCGAGCTGCCAAGGTACAAATCTGTCGTTCTGCCCCTGAACAGGCAGTTAACCCACTGTTCCGAGGCCGTCATTGAAAATAAGAATTTGTTCTTAACTGACTTGCCTGGTTAAATAAAGGTGTTAAGGCAATTTTTATCAATAATGACTAATTATGTATACATTTCAATCAGGACTGACTAATCAGAATACTATTATGTTACTGTACATGAATTTTATTTTTAATCCTAGTACTGAATATAATGTGTCGACGAGAATCACCTGCCTCTGATTGAGAACCGCCTCAGGCAACCATAGACTTTGCTAGAACATCCCACTAAGCCACAATCCCAAAACCTACGAAAAACCCCAATACACAAACACACCACAAAATAAACCCATGTCACACCCTGGCCTGACCA
This sequence comes from Oncorhynchus tshawytscha, assembly GCF_018296145.1. NCBI lineage: Eukaryota > Metazoa > Chordata > Actinopteri > Salmoniformes > Salmonidae > Oncorhynchus > Oncorhynchus tshawytscha. The sequence continues at coordinate 13,868,594 of NC_056443.1, forward strand.
AATAAATAAAGAAAACACAAAATACTAAGACCAGGGCGTGACAGAACCCCCCCCAAGGTGCGGACTCCCGGCCGCACACTTAAACCCATAGGGGAGGGTCCGGGTGGGCGTCTGTCCACGGTGGCGGCTCCGGCTCGGGACGTGGACCCCACTCCAACCAAGTCTTAGTCCCCCTGTAACGCGTCCTTTGATTGGCGACCCTCGCCGCCGACCTTGGCCTAATAACCCTCACCAAGGACCCCACTGGACTGAGGGGCAGCTCGGGGACTGAGGGGAAGCTCGGGACTGAGGGGAAGCTCGGGACTGAGGGGTAGCTCGGGACTGAGGGGTAGCTCGGGACTGAGGGGTAGCTCGGGACTGAGAGGAAGCCCAGTACTGAGAGGAAGCCCAGTACTGAGAGGAAGGTCAGGCAGGTAGTTGGCTCTGGCAGATCCTGGCTAGCTGGTGGTTCTGGCAGATCCTGGCTGACTGGCGGTTCTGGCAGATCCTGGTTGACTGGCGGATCCTGGCTGAATGGCGGATCCTGGCTGACTGGCGGCTCTAACTGCTCTGGCTGCTCCATGCAGACAGGCAGCTCTGGCTGCTCCATGCAGACTGGCAGCTCTGGCTGCTCAATGCAGACTGGCAGCTCTGGCTGCTCAATGCAGACTGGCAGCTCTGGCTGCTCCGTGCAGACTGGCAGCTCTGGCTGCTCCATGCAGACTGGCAGCTCTGGCTGCTCCATGCAGACTGGCAGCTCTGGCTGCTCCGTGCAGACTGGCAGCTCTGGCTGCTCCATGCAGACTGGCAGCTCTGGCTGCTCCGTGCAGACTGGCAGCTCTGGCTGCTCCATGCAGACTGGCAGCTCTGGCTTCTCCATGCAGATTAGCAGCTCTGGCTGCGCTGAACAGGCAGGAGACTCCGGCAGCGCTGGAGAGGAGGAAGGCTCTGATAGCGCTAGACAGGCGGGAGACTCCGGCAGCGCTGGAGAGGAGGAAGGCTCTGGCAGCGCTAAACAGGTGGGAGACTCCGGCAGCGCTGGAGAGGAGGAAGGCTCTGGCAGCGCTAAACAGGCGGGAGACTCCGACAGCGCTAAACAGGCGGGAGACTCCGACAGCGCTGGAGAGGAGAAAGGCTCTGGCAGCGCTGAACAGGCGAGGCGCACTGAATGCCTGGTGCGTGGTGCTGGCACTGGTGGTACTGGGCCGAGGACACGCACAGGAAGCCTGGTGCGGGGAGCTGCCCCCGGAGAACTGGTGTGTGAAGTTGACACAGGATGGACCGGACCGTGAAGGTGTACTGGAGAGCCTGAGAGCAGGGCTGGCACAGGACGTGTAAGGCTAGGTAGGTACACAGGAGGCCCAGTGCGTGAGGTTGGCACAATCTTCACCAGCCGACTAACATGCACCTCAGGACGAGTATGGAGCGCTGGCCCAGCTGCCATCAAATCCCCGACACGCTCCGTCTGGCGAATATCGTACCTAAAGCACCAACTTAGCAACTCCCTCATAACTCTCTCCTCTACTTTCCCCATTAACTCCTTCACAGTCTCTGCTTCACTCACCTCCAACACCGGCTCTGGTTCTGGTCTCCTCCTTGGCTCCTCACGATAAACAGGGGGAGTTGGCTCAGGTCTGAACCCTGACTCTGCCACACTCTCCCTGAGCCCCCCAATACATTTTTGGGGCTGACTCTCGGGCTTCCATCCGCATCGCCGTGCTGCCTCTTCATACCAACGCCTTTCCCATTTGCCGCCTCCAGTTCTTCTTTGGGGCGACGATATTCCCCAGGCTGTGTCCAGTGTCCTTTTCCGTCCAATATCTCCTCCCACGTCCAGAAGTCCTGTGATCGCTGCTCCTCACGATAAACAGGGGGAGTTGGCTCAGGTTTGAACCCTGACTCTTCCACACTCTCCCTGAGCCCCCCCCAAGACATTTTTGGGGCTGACTCTCGGGCTTCCTTCTGCGCCGCCATGCTTTTCTCTTCAACTCCATTCTCCTATAGCCCTCCTCGCACTGCTCCAGCGAATCCCAGGCGGGCTCCGGCACTCTCTCTGGGTCGACCGCCCACCTGTCTATCTCCTCCCAAGTAGTATAGTCCATACTCTTGCTGTCCATAACATCCTCCCATGTCCATTCCTCTTTTCGCTGCTGTTGCTGTCGCTGCCTGTCACCACGCCGCTTGGTCCTCTTGTGGTGGGTGATTCTGTTACGGTTTTCTTCGGGTGAAAGGAGAGTCGGACCAACATGCAGCGTGGTTAGTTCGATACATATTTAATGAAGAAGACACACGATAATACAAAACAACAAACGGAACGTGAAAACCTATACAGCCTATCTGGTGAATACAAAAGAGACAGGAACAATCACCCACGAAACACTCAAAGAATATGGCTGCCTAAATATGGTTCCCAATCAGACACAACGAGAATCACCAGCCTCTGATTGAGAACCGCCTCAGGCAACCATAGACTTTGCTAGAACACCCCACTAAGCCACAATCCCAAAACCTACGAAAAACCCCAATACACAAACACACCACAAAATAAACCCATGTCACACCCTGGCCTGACCAAATAAATAAAGAAAACACAAAATACTAAGACCAGGGCGTGACACTTGCATCCTTGGCACAATAAAGTTATTACATTCAACTCTATCCATAGGCTTCCTTAATGCCACTCAGACTTGAAGATGATAGAACACCTATGATAGCTGAGGTTCATAGATAGGTTCTGAACTAATATTCATACCAAACGTTTTAGGGTCCATACAGATCGGCTACATACTGAAGCTGTCCTCCACTACACAATAAGCAAGTAAATAGTTAGCTAACTATATTACTTCAGCTGCATTGTTGGCGGCAGACCCATTATAAATAAGACCCAGAACAACACATACGGCCCCAGAACACTAAACAAGATTTTAAAAATAAACATGGATTTTGTGATCAGTGGCAAAGCAGTGATGACCGCAAAAACGGAAGCAGGACCGCGGCTGAAACATAGAGAAAGGGCCAAGTATAAAGCAACGATGCGCCGGGTATATGTGTATAGAACCCAAATACCGCCCGCAACTGCGCTGAAAGATCAAGTGATGATGTCTAATGGACAGCAATAATCAGTTTGATTACCGGGCCTGTAGAGTGAAACTCTACAGTAGCCGAAGGAGAAGAATATACACACCAGACTTTAGGAGTGGACTACGGGCTTGAAGACTGGCCGGTTTTTCACAAGATTGTGTGTCCCGAACTGAGAGTTGTCACAAAGGGATATAGCATGTTCACGGGCTACGAGACCCGTTGGGAAGGTACCCCTGATTCCCCAGGAAGAGTATTTCACAGGGTGAAAATACAAAGAAAGAATGGACTTCCATGTGGATGCGTGGAGTTCTATTTCAGCAACGAGGAAACCCGCAACCAAAACATTTGTGATGGTGGCCTGACTGGGGATTTTAGGTTACGCATGCTTATTCCTTTTAAAATTTTTGATCTAATGGAATTGAAAATGTTGTTGGACGCTCTTTTTGTACAGAGCCAACAGCGGCAGAACATTGTTCGGCTAAGGAAGTGCATAATATATACGAATCCTGAGGATTATGATTCACAGGAACCCCAAGAAGGTACATCCTCAGAAGGATCAGCCCCCAAAGAAAACTAAGTACGCGGCTGCGTTAACCACGCCCTGATACCCAAAGCACTGGTTGAACAATAAAAATGAGTTCCCATAAAGCCTCCGTTTTTTCATTTCAGCATATACCATGGATATTCAAACAACATACCAGGACTCCGATACGTCATGGGACCCTAAGGACTCTATGCCACGCAGGCCACCATTCTACTCTCCCCAGGCAAGACCCCCGACACCTCCTACATGTACACAGACTGAGGATGTGTTTGATGGGGTGGTCAGTACTATTTTTGTGGACACCATCAAGACCTCTGTGGCCACACTTTTAGACGTGGTGATTGGAGAGTATATTAGAGAAAAATGCATCGGTTGTGAGATCAATCACCCCAGCCAGCGCCATCATCCGTGCCTATACGAGCCCCCGACATACTACTTCTTCAACCATTTTGAGGAGTTGGTGAAAAGACTGTGGTCCTGCAGGGTTATACCTTCGCTGGGCAGAGCCCTAGAGTCTATGGGTCTTGTGCCGTCTATTCCCAGAATTTACGGGGTAACCGAGGCTTTCCTACATGAACTGAAGGAGGCGATCTACATCCACGAGAAACTCAAAGAAATCCGACACACCCTGGTGGACAACAACAAATACAGGAAAGCTGTGGTGGCTGATGTGATGACTTTCTGGCTCAATAAACCCCAAGAGACCGAGTGTCAATACATATTTGTTATTTAGAAGTAAAGCATTATGCATGCGATGTTAGAGAGAATAAATATTTTTTTGATTTTGAGAGAACTTACAAATCTTACGCATCAAATTATTGAAAATAAAGTGAACATTGTATCGTTCTACACAACACACAATACCTGTGCTAATGTAGAATCGGGCGAGAGTCTGGTATCCCGTCTTGTGGATGATTCTGAAGAACTAGAAACAACTTTGTCTAAGATTTTAATTTATTTGTTTGAAACACCATTTATTTGTAACATGTATCATATTTGCTGTTTATATACTTATATAGAGGATGTGTGTGTTTTAAAAATTCAGCGACACAAGCCTGTAAATCTAAACCAAATATACAGGGTGTTGCATCCCTGGATCATTGAGAAAACGAGGACAAGTATCCTGCAACGAATCCTGAATTGTCTGTATACGTAATACTTGATGTTTGCAAAAATAAAAATTCAAAAATGAAAATGAAATGTTGTCGTTATTTGAAAGTGGCTCATTAACGTTATTGTACCTCAGAGAGGCAAGAAGGATGGCGGAGCAGATGTTGAAAAACATTTATTATACCCCCTCTAACCCTGGGTCTTAAGGAGCGTTTACAGAGAGCTATAGACAAAGAAACAGGTAGCCGGTTAAGCGCTGCTCAAGTGAATGAGTGGTTAGCAGAGCAGGATGCTTATACTCTACATAAACCTGTACGAGAACAATTTCCAGAGTTTTTTTTTTCCTACTCATCCCTTGTCCCAATTTCAGGTGGACTATGTGATATGTAGGCCCTTTAGATAAAAAATTATGGAAATCGCTACATGCTAACGGTTATAGATATTTTCTCTAAAATAGCATTTGTAAGGGTCTTAAAAAATAAGAGCGGGGCAGAGGTGACCCGGACCTTTGACTCTATCTTGAAGGAAGGAGGAGCCCCCAAGAAAGTGCAGACTTATGTCGGAAAATAATTTTTTAATAATACTTTTCAGAAACTCATGAAGAAGCACAATATAGCTACAGGCTCAGATTTGAAAGCTTTAGTTGTTGAACGATTTAACAGAACTCTGAAGGAGCGGATGTGGCGATATTTTACAGCTCACATCACGCATATATATATATATATATATATACATACAGTTCCTTGCGAAAGTATTCGGCCCCCTTGAACTTTGCGACCTTTTGCCACATTTCAGGCTTCAAACATAAAGATATAAAACTGTATTTTTTTGTGAAGAATCAACAACAAGTGGGACACAATCATGAAGTGGAACGACATTTATTGGATATTTCAAACTTTTTTAACAAATCAAAAACTGAAAAATTGGGCATGCAAAATTATTCAGCCCCTTTACTTTCAGTGCAGCAAACTCTCTCCAGAAGTTCAGTGAGGATCTCTGAATGATCCAATGTTGACCTAAATGACTAATGATGATAAATACAATCCACCTGTGTGTAATCAAGTCTCCGTATAAATGCACCTGCACTGTGATAGTCTCAGAGGTCCGTTAAAAGCGCAGAGAGCATCATGAAGAACAAGGAACACACCAGGCAGGTCCGAGATACTGTTGTGAAGAAGTTTAAAGCCGGATTTGGATACAAAAAGATTTCCCAAGCTTTATACATCCCAAGGAGCACTGTGCAAGCGATAATATTGAAATGGAAGGAGTATCAGACCACTGCAAATCTACCAAGACCTGGCCGTCCCTCTAAACTTTCAGCTCATACAAGGAGAAGACTGATCAGAGATGCAGCCAAGAGGTCCATGATCACTCTGGATGAACTGCAGAGATCTACAGCTGAGGTGGGAGACTCTGTCCATAGGACAACAATCAGTCGTATATTGCACAAATCTGGCCTTTATGGAAGAGTGGCAAGAAGAAAGCCATTTCTTAAAGATATCCATAAAAAGTGTTGTTTAAAGTTTGCCACAAGCCACCTGGGAGACACACCAAACATGTGGAAGAAGGTGCTCTGGTCAGATGAAACCAAAATTGAACTTTTTGGCAACAATGCAAAACGTTATGTTTGGCGTAAAAGCAACACAGCTCATCACCCTGGACACACCATCCCCACTGTCAAACATGGTGGTGGCAGCATCATGGTTTGGGCCTGCTTTTCTTCTGCAGGGACAGGGAAGATGGTTAAAATTGATGGGAAGATGGATGGAGCCAAATACAGGACCATTCTGAAAGAAAACCTGATGGAGTCTGCAAAAGACCTGAGACTGGGAAGGAGATTTGTCTTCCAACAAGACAATGATCCAAAACATAAAGCAAAATCTACAATGGAATGGTTCGAAAATAAACATATCCAGGTGTTAGAATGGCCAAGTCAAAGTCCAGACCTGAATCCAATCGAGAATCTGTGGAAAGAACTGAAAATTGCTGTTCACAAATGCTCTCCATCCAACCTCACTGAGCTCGAGCTGTTTTGCAAGGAGGAATGGGAAAAAATGTCAGTCTCTCGATGTGCAAAACTGATAGAGACATACCCCAAGCGACTTACAGCTATAATCGCAGCAAAAGGTGGAGCTACAAAGTATTAACTTAAGGGGGCTGAATAATTTTGCAAAAAAAAGCTTAAAACGGATCAGAACGAAAACATGTAATTTACTTTTGGTAAAACAATTGTAAAACTCCACTTTAGACCCACCAAAACCTCTCTACATATATAATATTAGTATTATATATTTTTATAAACATAATACAAATAAATCAAAAGGGTTATGGACCACCAACATCTCGACACTAACCGCTATGCCTCATACTATGTTGCTCAAGTTGGTAATGGGTTCCCCGGCTATTATGGATCCCCGACCATGTACAGTTCGGGGATAGGAGGTATATTTCGTAATCTTTTTAGGATGGTTTTACCGTTTATGAAGAGAGGCCTCAGCATAGCCAAACCACATTTAAAATCAGCGGTTAAAAATATAGTAAGTGAGGTTGTAGCCAATGCTATGACCAGAAGGGCGTCACCAGATGCCCTTCAAGAAGGCTCGGGGGTTATGATGTTGTCTCGAAGACCGAAAAGGAGACCTCCGGGTATAAGGCACAGGCCTGCCCCTAAAAAGCGGAGGTTAACCGTTAAATGGAGCAAAGGGAGGCTATGGAACATGGAGTGTTCAAAATAGAAGCCACTTCCTGCTTTGATTTTCCTCAGGGTTTCGCCTGCAATATCAGTTATGTTATACTCACAGACAATATTTTGACAGTTTTAGAAAATTTTGAGTGTTTTCTATCCGAAACTAATAATAATATTCATCTATTAGCAACTTAGACAGAGGAGCTTGCCATTTACAATGGGCACCTTTTCATCCAAGCTACTCAATACTGACCCTGCAGCCATATGAAGTTAACGTTACAATGTTTTCGTAATAACGTCATCGTAATAACGTCATCTATTAACCTCTTGAACCTCTTGAAACTATTTTTATGTTTGGAAAAATAATGTTCCCAAAGTAAACCGCCTATTTCTCAGGACCAGATGCTAGAATATACATATAATTGACAGATTAGGATAGAAAACTCTAAAGTTTCCAAAACTGTAAAAATATTGTCTGTGGGTATAACAGAACTGATCATTTTGAAACCTCTGTGTTCCTATGCGTGCCTGTCCTCCATTTAAAGGGATATCAACCAGATTCTTGTTTCTGTGGCTTCCCTAAGGTGTCAACAGTCTTTAGAAATAGTTTCAGGCTTTTATTTTGAAAAATGAACGTGAAGGATCACATTGCGTAAGTGGAGAGGTGGGGGCTCTCAGAGTGAGATGGTGCGCAATTGAGTGAAGCGGCCATTGTTCCTCTCGCTGTTATGGAAAATGCTACACACTTGGTTGATATATTATCGAATATATATTTTAAAAACTACCTGAGGAATGATTATAAAAAACGTTTGACATGTTTCTGTGGACATTATGAAGACTATTTGGAATTTCTGTCTGCGTTGTCATGACCGCTCTTTCCTGTGGATTTTGGAACATAACGCGACAAACAAACGTCGGTATTTTGGGTATAAAAATAATCTTTATGGAACAAAAGGAACATTTGCTGTGTAACTGGGAGTATCGTGAGTGAAAACATCTGAAGATCATCAAAGGTAAATGGTTAATTTGATTGCTTTTCTGATTTTCGTGACAAAGCTTCCTGATGCTAAGTGTACATAATGCTATGCTAGGCTATCAATAAACTTACACAAACACTTGGATTGCTTTCGCTTTAAAGCATAATTTCAAAATCTGATACGACAGGGTGATTAACAAAAGGCTAAGCTGTGTTTCAAAATATTGCACTTGTGATTTCATGAATATTAATATTTTCTAGTAATATTATTTGACTGTTGCTATTCAGCAGTTGCAGACGAAAATTATCCCACTAGAGGAATTGGTAGCGTCAAGAAGTTAACCTTTAATAACAAAACAAAAATGACGTAGCTTTTCATATTCCATCTATCGTCATGACCACCATTGTGGCTGACGGAAACCATTGTTCCAAATGTTGCATCTTTAATGTTCTGAGGTTGGTTCTCCATATTGAGAACACACAGGAATATTGTCTGTGGCCTGAGATTTACCATGGGTGCGAGGGGTCATAAAAACCCCACATCTTCATACCCCAAGATCTCTCCTCCTCTGTTGTGGTTGAGAGATAATCTGTAGAATTGTGGTCTCCTGCAACCTGACCTGATCAGGACAGTCATGACAGTCCCCCTCTGGTAGGTTCAACTTGGAAGGATTCTGCATGTTGCAACCCACCATGAGAATGACCATTCGATGTCCTGGTTTGTGGATCATCATAGCAGTCGTCGCCACCCAAGCTACGGTGAAAATGAAAATTACAGGCCTCTCATCTTTTTAAGTGGGAGAACTTGCACAATTGGTGGCTGACTAAATACTTTTTTTGCCCCACTGTATGTATAGTTATTTAAGTGACTATGCATAGAGGATAACAACAGAAAGTAGCAGTTTTGTAAAAGAGTGGGGGCAATGCAAGTAGTCTGGGTAGCCATTTGATTAGATGTTCAGGACTCTTATGGCTTGGGCGTAGAAGCTGTTAAGAAGCCTCTTGGACCTAGACTTGGCACTCCGTACCGCTTGACGTGTGGTAGCAGAGAGAACAGTCCATGACTAGGGTGGGTGTAGTCTTTGACAATTTTTAGGGCCTTCCTCTGACACCGCCTGGTATAGAGGTCCTGGATGGCCGTGCCCTCTTCAAGACTTTCTTGGTGTGCTTGGACCATGTTAATTTGTTGGTGATGTGGACGCCAAGGAACTTGAAGCTCTCAACCTGCTCCACTGCAGCCCTGTCGATGAGAATGGGGGCATGCTCGGTCCTCTTTTTCCTGTTGTCCACAATCATGTGTCCACAATCATTTGTGACTTACATGGAACCACTGGCACAGATCTTGAGAAGGGACCAATGGATCTGTGGGGTGGGAATACCAGGGAGCGTGGGGATGACCACCAAATGCGTTTTTTTTAACATGGATGATGTCAACATTTTATGCACTGTCCTTTTATCCGTGGAAAGGACCGACAAGACAGAAGCCCAGTTATTTAGTTTATAGACAGTCACCAACACTACAGGACTGCTTCCAACCATAAAGATGATTATTTTCTCATCACTCATTTTGAAAAAACCTATACTAAAAACATGGAAGTCAATCAATCTGCTTTCGTTGACACAATGGAAAAATGTCATGTTATATTATTGAAATGTTGAAATAGTATGGGCGACTGAGAAGAACAAATTGGTACAATTTAAGACCAAGTGGCAAACAATAATGCAAGCACTAGGGATGGGGGCACGCGAGTCTGGGCTGAAGAGATGTAGTTATTGTCTGTAGGTGTCTGTAAATTGTTTTGTTTTTTGTGGAATGTAGAAAAATGAAAGAAGGGCGATGCACTGTTTGTGCAGTCCTGTATTTTCCCTCCTTTTATTTTTTTTAACCAAACAAAAAATATACAACTTCGCCAGGATGGTGTGTGCGAGTGTGTCTGTCTGTGGTGTTTTCCCCACAGTCCCTGAAAACTTGGTGAGTTTCGGTGGGTACGTGGACCAGATGTGACAAAGTGTTCGGAGTGCGACTCTGGTTTCTCTTCATTACGCACAAGCCTTTTGCCTTTTACTAAAGACTTCCGTGGAGAGGAACAGTTATGAGTTCAAGTTATTTTTGGAGGGGCTTTGCTTCTGGCAGAGCCCGATATCTTGTTTCAAGAGAAATAAACCAAGACGGTGCCTGCTGTTGAACTTTTGCTCTTTGAATAAAATAGTCCCTTGGGCAATGGAATTCAAGCCCGATGACAAGCATAATTTTCCAGGCTTAGAACAAAATAGACAGGCAATTGACTTCAAGCCCGTTGACTGCCGTTGACTGCCGTATTTGAGTTCAAGCCTGATGGCTGCCATATTTTCCAGGCTTGGACGACGAAAGGATGGGCTGCGTGCATATGGTCTGCCATGACCTTGGATAGTATCTTGTAGTCTATGTATTTTCTGGGCTTTGAACAAATAGTCGCACTGGACATATAAAGAGCTAGTGACTTGATGCTGGCAACTTTTAACCTCTAGCGACAAGCAATCCCGTATCATAGCCAGAGCGTAATCATAGCCTCAAGCTCATTACCATAACGCAACGTTTCCTATTCATGAAAATCGCAAATGAAATGAAATAAATATATTCAAACACAAGCTTAGCCTTTTGTTGACAATACTGTCATCTCAGATTTTCAAAATATTCTTTTCAACCAAAGCTACACAAGCATTTGTGTAAGAGTATTGATAGCCTAGCATAATAGCATTAAGCCTAGCATTCAGCAGGCAACATTTTCACAAAAACAAGAAAAGCATTCACATAAAATCATTTACCTTTGAAGAACTTCGGATGTTTTCAATGACTAGACTCTTAGTTAGATAGCAAATGTTCATTTTTTCCAAAAATATTATTTGTGTAGACGAAATAGCTCCGTTTTGTTCATCATGTTTGGCTAAGAAAAAGACCGGAAAATGCAGTCACTTACAACGCCAAACTTTTTTCCAAATTAGCTCCATAATATCGACAGAAACATGGCAAACATTGTTTAGAATCAATCCTCAAGGTGTTTTTCACATATCTATTCGATAATCTATCAGTGGTGGCAGTTGGCTTCTCATCAGAAGCAAACGGAAAAATACTGCAGCTGGAGATTACGCAATAATTGCGACGGAGGACACCAAGCGACCACCTGGTAGATGTAGTCTCTTATGGTCAATGTTCCAATGATATGCCTACAAATACGTCACAATGCTGTCGACACCTTGGGGAAGCGACAGAAAGCCTAAGCTCATTCTTGGCCCATTCACAACCATATAAGGAGTCATTGGCATGAGGCGGTTTCAAAAAATGCGGCACTTCCTGATTGGATTTTTATCTTGTTTTTTTCTGTAACATCAGTTCTGTGGCACTCACAGACAATATCTTTGCAGTTTTGGAAACGTCAGTGTTTTCTTTCCAAAGCTGTCAATTATATGCATAGTCGAGCACCTTTTCGTGACAAAATATCTTGTTTAAAACGGGAACGTTTTTCATCCAAAAATTAAAATAGCGCCCCCTATATCCAAGAAGTAAGAAAAGCTACTTGCCTGTCACCAGGAAAAAGGCGGGGGTGCATGGTGATATGAGGAGCCCACTTTGACAAACTGCAGAGGTCTCCCAAGACCCCCGGTTGCCTGGTGGGGACAGAGGTGAATTTGTGGCTTATCGCTTCTCTGCCTTTTGGCTAAGATCAAGCGATCGATGGTCAGAGGGCGCCTTTCCTTTTGATTTAAGTTTAATTTGGTATTTTGTTCAGATTTACACGTGTTCTTGATTCTTGTCTTTTTGAAACCTGGCGGAGTGACCGTTGGAGGAACTACAGGTGCTTCGGCACCTTTAGGGCATGGTCTGGGTTTTTCCTTTTCCTTATTTCTTTACTTTTGTTAGTCTGATTAGTTCTTGTTAGCATGTGTTTGTCACCACGCGGAAGTTCTTTCTAAACAGGCATGTCACATGAAAATCAGACAACTTCTCACCTGCTTTAACTAGATCCATGACAGCAACACCTTTAGCTTCTGTATAAAAAGTCACATAATATTTATGCTTCAAAGAATTGCACTTCACATCACTCACTTTTTGTCTTCAAAACAGTCTTTCCAAAAGTATCCCTCGTCATCATTGACCAATCCATCTCCTTTCACTGAAATGGCACTGTGTTCGGGACCAAGTCTTGTCTTTGGGACCAATCCGCTTAACTGCTGGTTGTCATCGCTGCGAAGAGAGCTTGTTGGTGGAACAGATGATTCAAAGCTTTTATTTTATCTGCTCAAACACTTACAAATTGAACATTTCACCTTGCAAAAGAAAAACAATCAATGCCTGCCCCCCCAGTCTTTTGTAGGGGCTCGAGCAAACAAAAATCATACATACTCAGCGCATTTAAAACAACAACAGTTAACCTCTCTAGGGTATGTGGGATGCTAGCGTCCCTCCTGACCAACATCCAGTGAGATTGCAGATCGCCAAATTCAAATACAGAAATACTCATTATAAAAATTCAGAAAAGATACAACTATTAAACATAGGTTTACCTTCTTGTGAATCCAACCATGGTGTCAGATTTAAAAAATGCTTTACGGCAAAAGCATACCTTTCAATTATTTGAGAACATAGCCCAGCAGACAAATCATTACAAACAGTATCCAGCCAAGTAGAAGTGTTACACAAGTCAGAAATAGAGATAAAATGAATCCCTTACCTTTGATGATCTTCATATGTTTGCACTCAGAAGACATTCATTTATTCAATAAATGTTCCTTTTGTTCGATAAAGTCTCTCTTTATATCCGAAAACGCGCGAACAAAACTGAGGTTTTCTTCAGTAATTCACAGGCTCAAAGCAGGCAGACAAAAAATCCAAATTGTATCCGTAAAGTTCATAGAAACATGCAAACTATGTTTATATTCCATCCTCAGGTTCATTTTAGCCTAAATGATCTATAAAATTTCAACCGGACAATAATGTCGTCAATATAAAAGTTAAACAAGAAAAGGCACACTCACTGGTCTCGCGCATGAAAAAGCTCTGTGACAAGGCAGGTCCACTCATTCAGACTGCTCTTACTCCCTCATTTTTCAGAATACAAGCCTGAAACAATTTCTAAAGACCGTTGACATCTAGTGGAAGGCATAGGAACTGCATTTTGAGTCCTAAGTCAATTGAAAACTACAACATCAACAAAAAATCCTACTTCCTGAATGGATTTTTGTCAGGTGTTTGCCTGCCAAATCAGTTGTGTTACACAGAGATTATTTTAACCGGTTTGGAAACTTTAGAGTTTTCTATCCAAATCTACTAATTATATGCATATCCTATCTTCTGGGCCCCGAGTAGAAGGCAGTTTAATTTGGGCATGCTTTTCCACCAATATTTCAAATACTGCCCCCTACCCTAGAGAAGTTAAACAATTTACCCTACACTTTACCTACCTCTTTCTGTGGGTCCACACATACAATGACTATGAACAGAATGAGGTTTATCTGTGGAGAGGGAATCCCCGGCGAGGCCGTCCTTAAACAGGTTACCTTACCTCCACACTCGAGTGCATCTTCTCTTGATGTAGATTCAATTTACATGGGAGTGTATCTTTTTTAGGATGCAAGCAAGGTGGAAGAGGATAGCTTCAACGGCCCAACAGGGGTCAGCAGCACCGCGGATGTGGAAGAAGTGACAGAGGGGTAAGAACAGTCAGAAAGCCTGCGTGTGATTAACCTTTCTTCATGTCCCATCACTTCATGTGTGGAAAAAATGTGGTAAACCAGTAAAAAATAGGGGAAACCCAAAACCTGGAAAAACAAAACTAAGAAAATGGAATTTGGGAAAAAAACTGAATTAGGCAAAAAGTTAAAAGGCCATACCAACGTTTATTTGCTGTACATGACTGCAGTTTAGAGTGTGCGTCATCCTGCAGCACAGCATTTTGGGGGAAGTTGAAGTCAGGTCCAATATTGACTATGCACCCAAAAGGGACAGAGGTTGGGCGATCCTAGAAATGTTTTAATAAAATATAATATATAACATTTAACAGCCACTCTTATCCAAAGCGACTTATAGTCATGCGTGAATACATTTTTATGTATGGGTGGTCCCGGGAACAGAACCCAATATCCTGGAGTTGCAATGCTCTACCAAGATGCATGACATGTTTATAAATGCTTTGTGAATCCTCAATGTCATATGATTTATAAGACCTTTATTAACTTTGGGATAGGGAGAGGTGTTTTGACGTCCGGATAAAAAGTGTGCCCAACGTAAACTGCCTGCTACTCAAGCCCAGAAGCTAGGATATGCATTAAATTGGTAGATTTGGATAGAAAACACACTAAAGTTTCTAAAAGTTTCTAAAATAATGTATGCGAGTAAAACAGTACTGAAATGGCAGGCGAAACCCCGAGGACAAACCATCAAGAAAAAAATAATTCAGCATACCACTGATTTCAATGCCTGGCGACCCTGGAGGGAGGAGACGCAGAGACAGCCTGGTGCGTGGGGCTGCCACAGGACCCACCAGGCTGGGGAGACCTACAGGAGGCCTGGTGCATGGAGGAGGCACCGGATGGCCCGAGCTGTGGGGGAGCACTGGAGCTCTGGTGCGCAGCCTTGGCACCACTCCTCCAGGCTGGATGACCACTTTAGCCCGGACCGTCCAGAGGGCAGGCACAGGTTGAACCGGGCTGTGGGTGAGCACTGGAGATCTGGTGCATACCACTCACACCTCTACCTTAGGATCAAAACCCACATTCGCCCGGCACGGGCGGTGCGCAGGCATAGGACGCACTGCACCCTCCCAGCACCCCGGAGACACAGCACGCAACTACCGGCACAGGATACCCTGGGCCGAAATGGCGTACCAGAGACCAAACACGCCGGGCCGGCACAATACGCCCTGGCTGGATGCCTACACTCGCATGGCACTTGCCCCCCGTACCGGGCTATGAGCGCATAACACGGTGCCTGACCAGTACTGCGCTTCCTCCGGTAAGCACGAGGAGTGGGCTCAGGTCTCTCCAACCTGACTCCGCCACACTCCCCGTGTTCCCTCCTCCCCCAATTTTTTTGGGGGGGGCTGCCTCTCGTGCCTGTCGAGCTGCCGTGCTACCTCCTCATATCGCCGCCGCTCAGCTCTCGCTGCCTCCAGTTCTTCCTTGGGGCAGCGATATTCCCCAGTCTGCACCACGCTGCTTGGTCCTTGGTTGGTAGGTGTTTCTGTAATGGCTGCAGTAGGTGGAAGAAGGTGCAGCGTGGTACGTGTTCATACTTTTAATAATGGAACTGAACACCGATTAACAAAACACAGAGAACAACCGAAACAGTTTTCTGGTGCAGACACAAAAACAGAAAGCACTCACCCACAACCAAAATGGGGAAAACAGGCTACCTAAGTATGATTCTCAATCAGAGACAACGAACGACACCTGCCTCTGAATGAGAACCATACTAGGCCAAACACATAGAAATATAACATAGAAATAATATAGACTACCCACCCCAACTCACACCCTGACCAACCTAACACAAAGACATAAAAAATAAACTAAGGTCAGAACTTGACACTACTTAAATATGATCCCCAATAAGAGGCAACGATTACCAGCTGCCTCTAATTGGGAACCATACAAAAATCACCAACAAAGAAATACAATGACTAGAAGACCCCCCTAGTCACGTGACAGATATAATTCATGCCTTACCTTTGAAGAGCTTCTCCTGTTGGCACAACAATATGTCCCATAAACATCACAAATGGTCCTTTTTTTTCGATTTATTCCGTCGTTATATCTCCAAAATGTCAATTTTTTTGGCGCGTTTGATCCAGAAAAACTCTGGTTCCAACTTGCACAACATGACTACAAAATATCTAATAAGTTACCTGTTATCTTTGTCCATGTCACGCCCTGGTCAAAGTATTTTGTGTTTATCTTTATGTATTTGGTCAGGCCAGGGTGTGGCATGGGGTTTTTGTAATTGTGGTGTGTTTGTCTTGGGGTTTTGGTGGTGGTATTGGGATTGTAGCTTAGTGGGTTATCTAGCAAAGTCTATGGCTGTCTGGAATGGTTCTCAATCAGAGGCAGGTGCTTATCGTTGTCTCTGATTGGGAACCATATTTAGGCAGCCATATTCTTTGAGTTTGTCGTGGGTGATTGTCCTTAGTGTCCTATGTGTACTCTCGGTTAGTTTGCACTAGATAGGCTGTTTCGGTTTCGATTACGTTTATTGTTTTGTGTAGTGTTCGTGTTTCTTTATTTTATTAAACATGAATCTCAATCGACACGCTGCAGTTTGGTCCGACTCTCCTTCATCACCACTAGAAAACCGTTACAGAATCACCCACCAACCAAGGACCAAGCGGCGTGGTAAACAGAGGCAGCAGCAACAGCAGCAGCAGGAGAAGCGACAGGTGCAGCAGGAGCAACAGCAGCAGCAGCAAAGGCAGCAGCAGGAGCAAAGGCAGCAGCAGGAGAAGCAACAGAGGCAGCAGCAGCATTTGGAGAGGCTGCACTCTTTGGATAAATGGACTTGGGAGGAGATCCTTGACGGACAAGGACCCTGGGCCGAGCCATGGATGGAATTGGAGCTGTCGGCGAAGCAGAGTGCTGAGTCTGAGAGTGTGGAGGATGTATTGGACAGAGTAGAAAGAAAGGTGTGGGCTTGGCATAGCATGCACGGCATACCAGTGCCAGCACCACGCATCAGGCCTACAGTGCGTCCCACCTGTTCAGCGCTGCCGGAGCCTTTCTCCTCTACAGCGCTGCTGGAGTCTCCCGCCTGTTCAGCGCAGACAGAGACTTTCTCCTCTCCTGCGCGGCCGGAGTCTCCCGCCTGTTCAGCGCAGCCAGTCTACAAGGAGCTGCCAGTCTGTAAGGAGCTGCCGGTCTGTAAGGAGCTGCCGGTCTGTAAGGAGCTGCCGGTCTGCACGGAGCTGCCGGTCTGCACGGAGCTGCCGGTCTGCACGGAGCTGCCGGTCTGCACAGAGCTGCCAGTCTGCACGGAGCTGCCAGTCTGCACGGAGCTACCAGTCTGCAAGGAGCTGCCAGTCTGTAAGGAGCTGCCAGTCTGCACGGAGCCGCCAGAGCTGCCAGTCTGTAAGAAGCCGCCAGAGCTGTCAGCCTACATGGAGCAGCCAGAGATGTCAGTCTGCATGAAGCAGCCAGAGATGCAGCCAGAGATGTCAGTCTGCATGGAGCAGCCAGTCCAAGGAGTCTGCATGGAGCAGCCAGTCTGCAAGGAGCTGTCAGTCTGCCAAGGAGCTGCCAGTCAGTCTGCAAGGAGCTGCCAGTCAGTCTGCACGGAGCTGCCAGTCTGCACGGAGCTGCCAGTCTGCACGGAGGACCAGCTGCAAGGAGCTGCCAGTCTGTAAGGAGCTGCCAGTCTGCACGGAGCCGCCAGAGCTGCCAGTCTGTAAGAAGCCGCCAGAGCTGTCAGCCTACATGGAGCAGCTACCAGTCTGCAGTCTGCATGGAGCAGCCAGAGATGTCAGTCTGCAAGGAGCTGTCAGTCTGCAAGGAGCTGCCAGTCTGCAGGCTGTCAGTCTGCAAGGAGCTGCCAGTCTGCACGGAGCTGCCAGTCTGCACGGAGCTGCCAGTCTGCACGGAGCTGCCAGTCTGCACGGAGCTACCAGTCTGCACGGAGCTGTCAGTCTGCACGGAGCTGTCAGTCTGCACGGAGCTGTCAGTCTGCAAGGAGCTGTCAGTCTGCAAGGAGCTGCCAGGCTGCAAGGAGCAGCCAGTCAGCACGGAGCCGCCAGAGCTGTCAGTCTGTAAGAAGCCGCCAGAGCTGTCAGCCTATATGGAGCAGCTAGTGCCGCCAGTCTGCCCAGCACCGCCAGTCTGCCCAGCGTCGCCAGTCTGCCCAGCGCCACCAGTCTGCCCAGCATCGCCAGTCTGCCCAGCATCGCCAGGCTGCCCAGCACTGCCAGTCTGCCTAGCGTCGCCAGTCTGCCCAGCCAGCCAGACTCTTCCAGATCTGCCAGTCAGCCAGACTCTTCCAGATCTGCCAGTCAACCAGACTCTTCCAGATCTGCCAGTCAACCAGACTCTTCCAGATCTGCCAGTCAACCAGACTCTTCCAGATCTGCCAGTCAACCAGACTCTTCCAGATCTGCCAGTCAACCAGACTCTTCCAGATCTGCCAGTCAACCAGACTCTTCCAGATCTGCCAGTCAATCAGACTCTTCCAGATCTGCCAGTCAGCCGGGATCTGCAAGAACTGCCAGTCGGCCAGGATCCGCCAGTCGGCCAGGATACGCCAGTCGGCCAGGGTCGGCCAGGATCCGCCAGTCTGCCAGGATCCGCCAGTCTGCCAGGATCCGCCAGTCTGCCAGGATCCGCCAGTCAGCCAGGATCCGCCAGTCAGCCAGGATCCGCCAGAAGTGCCAGTCAGCCAGGATCCGCCAGTCAGCCAGGATCCGCCAGAAGTGCCAGTCAGCCAGGATCCGCCAGTCAGCCAGGATCCGCCAGAAGTGCCAGTCAGCCAGGATCTGCCGGAACCACCAGCCAGCCAGGATCCGCCAGTCTGCCAGGATCCGCCAGTCTGCCAGGATCCGCCAGTCTGCCAGGATCCGCCAGTCTGCCAGGATCCGCCAGTCTGCCAGGATCCGCCAGTCTGCCAGGATCCGCCAGTCAGCCAGGATCCGCCAGTCAGCCAGGATCCGCCAGAAGTGCCAGTCAGCCAGGATCCGCCAGTCAGCCAGGATCCGCCAGGATCCGCCAGTCAGCCAGGATCCGCCAGAAGTGCCAGTCAGCCAGGATCTGCCGGAACCACCAGCCAGCCAGGATCCACCAGCCAGCCAGGATCCGCCAGTCTGCCAGGATCCGCCAGTCTGCCAGGATCCGCCAGTCAGCCAGGATCCGCCAGTCTGCCAGGATCCGCCAGTCTGCCAGGATCCGCCAGTCAGCCAGGATCCGCCAGAAGTGCCAGTCAGCCAGGATCCGCCAGTCTGCCAGGATCCGCCAGTCAGCCAGGATCCGCCAGAACTGCCAGTCGGCCAGGATCCGCCAGTCTGCCAGGATCCGCCAGTCTGCCAGGATCCGCCAGAACTGCCAGTCGGCCAGGATCTGCCAGTCGGCCAGGATCCGCCAGTCTGCCAGGATCCGCCAGTCTGCCAGGATCCGCCAGTCAGCCAGGATCCGCCAGTCAGCCAGGATCCGCCAGTCAGCCAGGATCCGCCAGAAGTGCCAGTCTGCCAGGATCCGCCAGTCTGCCAGGATCCGCCAGTCAGCCAGGATCCGCCAGAACTGCCAGTCGGCCAGGATCCGCCAGTCTGCCAGGATCCGCCAGTCTGCCAGGATCCGCCAGAACTGCCAGTCGGCCAGGATCTGCCAGTCGGCCAGGATCTGCCAGTCGGCCAGGATCTGCCAGTCGGCCAGGATCTGCCAGTCGGCCAGGATCCGCCAGTCTGCCAGGATCAGTTAGATCCGCCATTCAGCCAGGATCCGCCAGTCTGCCAGGATCCGCCAGTCTGCCAGGATCCGCCAGTCAGCCAGGATCCACCAGTCAGCCAGGATCCGCCAGGGTCCGCCAGTCTGCCAGGATCCACCAGTCAGCCAGGATCTGCCGGAACCACCAGCCAGCCAGGATCTGGTAGATCCATCAACCTGCCTGAGCTTCCTCTCACTCCTGAGCTTCCTCTCACTCCTGAGCTTCCCCTCGGTCCCGAGCTTCCCCTCGGTCCCGAGCTACCTCAGTCCAGTGGGGCCCGTTGTTAGGTTTCCTAGGCCAAGGTTAGCGGCGAGGGTCGCCACTCAAGGGACACTAAGGAGGTGGACTAAGACAATTATGGAGTGGGGTCCACGTCCAGCACCAGAGCCGCCACCGCGGACAGATGCCCACCCAGACCCTCCCCTACAGGTTTAGGTTGTGCGTTCGGGAGTCCGCACCTTAGGGGGGTTCTGTCACGCCCTGGTCAAAGTATTTTGTGTTTATCTTTATGTATTTGGTCAGGCCAGGGTGTGGCATGGGGTTTTTGTAATTGTGGTGTGTTTGTCTTGGGGTTTTGGTGGTGGTATTGGGATTGTAGCTTAGTGGGTTATCTAGCAAAGTCTATGGCTGTCTGGAATGGTTCTCAATCAGAGGCAGGTGCTTATCGTTGTCTCTGATTGGGAACCATATTTAGGCAGCCATATTCTTTGAGTTTGTCGTGGGTGATTGTCCTTAGTGTCCTATGTGTACTCTCGGTTAGTTTGCCTGGATGAGTTTATTGTTTTGTGTAGTGTTCGTGTTTCTTTATTTTATTAAACATGAATCTCAATCGACACGCTGCAGTTTGGTCCGACTCTCCTTCATCACCACTAGAAAACCGTTACAGTCCAAACATTTCAAACAACTTTCCTAATACAACTTTAGGTATTTTTTAACATAAATAATCAATCAAATTTAAGAAGGGATAAACTGCATTCAATAGTGGATAAAAACAAAGTGGAGCGAGCTTTCAGGTCACGCACTGTCACGCCCTGGTCGAAGTATTTTGTGTTTATCTTCATGTATTGGGTCAGGCCAGGGTGTGGCATGGGTTTTGTATGTGGTGTGTATATATTGGGATTATAGCTAGTGGGGTGGTCTAGCAAAGTCTATGGCTGTCTGGAGTGGTTCTCAATCAGAGGCAGGTGTTTATCGTTGTCTCTGATTGGGAACCATATTTAGGCAGCCATATTCTTTGAGTTTGTCGTGGGTGATTGTCCTTAGTGTCTTTGTTCCTGTCTCTGTTAGTTTACACTAGTATAGGCTGTTTCGGTTTTCGTTGCGTTCTTTGTTTTTGTAGTGTTTAATATTGATTCGTGTTTTTTTGTTTTGTTCATTAAACATGGATCGCAATCTACACGCTGCATTTTGGTCTGACTCTCCTTCACACCTAGAAAACCGTTACACGCACCTTAACCACAACAGTACACTTCACTCGACCCTCGTTCTGAACAGGGCTACTTCTTCATTTCTCAAAGGAGAAACATCAACCAATTTCTAAAGACTGTTGACATCCAGTGGAAGCGATGGGAACTGCAAGCAAGTGGCTTAGAAATCTAGATCCCCATAGAAATCACATTGAAAAGAGAGTGACCTCAAAAACAAATTCCTGTATGGTTTGTCATCGGGGTTTCGCCTGCCAAATAAGTTATGTTATACTCACAGACATAATTCAAACAGTTTTAGAAACTTCAGAGTGTTTTCTATCCATATCTACTAATAATATGCATATCCTTGCTTCTGGTCCTGAGTAGCAGGCAGTTTACTTTGGGCACACTTTTCATCCGGACGTGAAAATACCGCCCCCTAACCTAGAGAGGTTTTAACAGTCTTGGGTCTTTTGCTCTCCCTCCTGATGTAGCCTAATACTTGTCAGTCGCTGAAGTGAGGTCCATTACCTTTAGTCCTCAAGGTTCCGTTTTGGGACCACTATTGTTTTCACTATATACTTTACCTCTTGGGGATGTTATTCGAAAACATAATGTTAACTTTCACTGCTATGCGGATGACACACAGCTGTACATTTCAATGAAACATGGTGAAGCCCCAAAATTGCCCTTGCTAGAAGCATGTGTTTCAGACATAAGGAAGTGGATGGCTGCAAACTTTCTACTTTTAAACTCGGACAAAACAGAGATGCTTGTTCTAGGTCCCAAGAAACAAAGAGATCTTCTGTTGAATCTGACAATGAATCTGAATGGTTGTACAGTTGTCTCAAATAAAACTGTGAAGGACCTCGGCGTTACTCTGGACCCTGATCTCTCTTTTGAAGAACATATCAAGACCATTTCAAGGACAGCTTTTTTCCATCTACGTAACATTGCAAAAATCAGAAACTTTCTGTCCAAAAATGATGCAGAAAAATTAATCCATGCTTTTGTCACTTCTAGGTTAGACTACTGCAATGCTCTACTTTCCGGCTACCCGGATAAAGCACTAAATAAACTTCAGTTAGTACTAAATACGGCTGCTCGAATTCTGACTAGAACCAAAAAATTTGATCATATTACTCCAGTGCTAGCCTCTCTACGCTGGCTTCCTGTCAAAGCAAGGGCTGATTTCAAGGTTTTACTGCTAACCTACAAAGCATTACATGCTGCTCCTACCTATCTCTCTGATTTGGTCCTGCCGTACATACCTACACGTACGCTACGGTCACAAGACGCAGGCCTCCTAATTGTCCCTAGAATTTCTAAGCAAACAGCTGGAGGCAGGGCTTTCTCCTATAGAGCTCCATTTTTATGGAACGGTCTGCCTACCCATGTCAGAGACGCAAACTCGGTCTCAACCTTTAAGTCCTTACTGAAGACTTATCTCTTCAGTGGGTCATATGATTGAGTGTAGTCTGGCCCAGGAGTGGGAAGGTGAACGGAAAGGCTCTGGAGCAACGAACCGCCCTTGCTGTCTCTGCCTGGCCGGTTCCCCTCTTCCCACTGGGATTCTCTGCCTCTAACCCTATTACAGGGCTGAGTCACTGGCTTACTGGGGCTCTCTCTTGCCGTCCCTGGAAGGGGTGCGTCACCTGAGTGGGTTGATTCACTGATGTGGTCATCCTGTCTGGGATGGCGCCCCCCCTTGGGTTGTGCCATGGCGGAGTTCTTTGTGGGCTATACTCAGCCTTGTCTCAGGATGGTAAGTTGGTGGTTGAAGATATCCCTCTAGTGGTGTGGGGGCTGTGCTTTGGCAAAGTGGGTGGGGTTATATCCTTCCTGTTTGGCCCTGTCTGGGGGTGTCCTTGGATGGGGCCACAGTGTCTCCTGACCCCTCCTGTCTCAGCCTCCAGTATTTATGCTGCAGTAGTTAATGTGTCGGGGGGCTAGGGTCAGTTTGTTATATCTGGAGTACCTCTCCTGTCCTATTCGGTGTCCTGTGTGAATCTAAGTGTGCGTTCTCTAATTCTCTCTTTCTCTCTCTCTCTCTCTCGGAGGACCTGAGCCCTAGGACCATGCCCCAGGACTACCTGACATGATGACTCCTTGCTGTCCCCAGTCCACCTGGCCGTGCTGCTGCTCCAGTTTCAACTGTTCTGCCTTATTATTATACGACCATGCTGGTCATTTATGAACATTTGAACATCTAGGCCATGTTCTGTTATAATCTCCACCCGGCACATCCAGAAGAGGACTGGCCACCCCACATATGCTCTCTCTAATTCTCTCTTTCTTTCTCTCTCTCGGAGGACCTGAGCCCTAGGACCATGCCCAGGACTACCTGACATGATGACTCCTTGCTGTCCCCAGTCCACCTGACCGTGCTGCTGCTCCAGTTTCAACTGTTCTGCCTTATTATTATACGACCATGCTGGTCATTTATGAACATTTGAACATCTTGGCCATGTTCTGTTGTAATCTCAACCCGGCACAGCCAGAAGAGGACTGGCCACCCCACATAGCCTGGTTCCTCTCTAGGTTTCTTCCTAGGTTTTGGCCTTTCTAGGGAGTTTTTCCTAGCCACTGTGCTTCTACACCTGCATTGCTTGCTGTTTGGGGTTTTAGGCTGGGTTTCTGTACAGCACTTTGAGATATCAGCTGATGTACGAAGGGCTATATAAATAAATTTGATTTGATTTGATTTTAGTCAATGTATTTCTGTTAATGCTTGTCTATTCATCTATCCTGCTCCATACTCAACTTTTTGATAGTAAGTGATAGTAAACACTAAGGCTCGGTTTCACATACACTGATTAAAACTAGTCCTGGACAAAAAGCACTTTAAATGGAGATTGCACTAAAAAGCATTTTTGATTGATTGGTTTTATTTGCCAGTTTTAAAAAAATCATATCCACACACAGCACATACATTTTAAAAACTTTACAAGGAAAACACAAAGTCAGTGACTTATTTCCATTGTGTTCCCTAATCTGCATTGAATGTGCTTTTTAGTCCAGGACTGTGCCTAATCTGTGTGTCTAGGGTTATAACAGCATTGGAAGCCCTTTCTCTGAACAACCTGTATTTACATTAAGTGTATTTTAAATTAATGATTAATGAATAATAGGCTTTTTTCATTTTAGGCTTTTTAAAAGTGTCATGACCGCGTTATGAATGCTTCTAACAAATGTAATAAACATATGAACATTTATAAGCCTCATATGCATTACATTGCATTTATAACAAATTAATTTAGCATAAAAATGCTAAAAGCATTTATAAGCTCTTCATGAGGCAAATTTTGCTGGGTGAGTTGTTATGAATGTTGATAGCATATTGTGCAATACGCAATGGATGTGATAAAGGGCACTACGCATATGAGTAAAACTAATGTTGAATAATGTGTGTAACGCTATAAATCTAAATCCTGAATGAAAAACAAGGGAACTAATAAGTACCAGGACCGTGTGTTTTATGGCACTCAAATGAGGAAATATAAAAAATACCCCATCAATTAGGATTGTACAAACTACATAGATAGTTAAAATGTTAATATAGCCTTTAGCCCACTGCCATTTCTTGATCGTTCCTTTATATCCTTTTGGCATTTGATGATGTTTCCATAAGATTATCTGCAGTAGGACTGCAAGGGTATGTTCAGTGATGTGAGCCATTCAGAAGGTTGCAGGAAGAAATGTAGCATTGAGCTGAGCGGACATAATTATTTTAAGCCTACCTACCTGACCGAAAACCATATATCAGTAACGTTGCACCTGAAGATAGGACCTTCACCCCGAAAAGACACTGATGTTTTTGATCCTTTCCAACAATATTGTGAATGTTTATCTATTTGTATTTCAGGATCCTGTATTCATTCCATTTTCATATCATTGCCATAGTCGAATTCTTTTTAATAATTTTTCCCAAGCAGTCTATTGATTTGTAGCTTATATCAGTGAGTACGTTTACATGCATCACTATTAAACTGGTTATAGCAGTAGGCAGATCATGCAATAGTCATGTAAACACTTTTGTGCAATCGAAAGATTGCTTTGCCTATCTTAAATCAGTTTAAGGCCAAATCCGAAGTAAGCATACTCCGATTTAACACAAGGTTTTCTGAGCAATCTTTCGAATTATTAGGATATTTAAACACCCCAATCGCCATCTCAGCTGTATATTTGATCTGCACATGTGCAAGCACCAGCCGAGCAAGTCTTTAACATGAACTAAGTGAGTTTGAAACAACTGAATGTCTGCGTCTTAGAAGTAATTTTCACATACAAACTTCATATGTTCAAAAAATAGCATGGTCGCAGTGGTTGAATGTTTATTTAGATTGCCAATTTTATGCATTCATCAGAGTGCCATCAGGTAGCCTGATTTCAGATGTGTCCATGTAAACAGGATAATCATTCTTCTTCCAAAGCATGTAAACATTTTAATCAACTATCATATTAATCAGACAATCCACAACAATCACATTATTATGCGCATGTAATGTACGGAGTGTGTTTTCATATGTGTAGACAGACATTGTTAATGTGCTAAATGCAACACCCTCCCAGCCATTAGGCCTGATCAATAGCAGGTGGATAAATGTGTGGGAGAGTGTCATTCTTAATCTGCCTGTTTTAAGTCTGTTGTATTTATTATGATATAAGACTCAGATTTTTGAGTAAATCCTTTTCCAGTCATATTTGAAACATGTTTAATGTGCCCATCAACAGCTAATATCATAATACATCCCAGTTGACAAATTGAATATGTCAGTCAAGAGTAATAAAGGCATCAGATTGGCCTTTAGCAGCCAACCATGTGCCTAGCCCCTCCTCTACACGCACGAGTCCGTGCTGCGCCTGATGCAGTGGCTTGTGGATTCGATCTCTCTCAGGTTATGCAGGAGTTAGAGAAAGACCAGTTTAATGGAATATTTTCAGTAAACGCAAGAAAGCGAAAACTAGGTAAAACATTCACTTCATTTACAGAGATTGTATGTAGCCGAATATAACTCTTGGAGCCGTGGAATAGCTGCGACAGAGACAGGGTTTGTGGCATTCATTGAAAAAGCAGACCTTTAGTATGCAATGCAGCCATGACAGGCAAGAGTAAGACAGCTGTGAGGACGCTGGAGGATTTAACACTCGATTCCGGTTATGGTGGAGCCGCTGACTCCTTCAGGTCTTCCAGTGTGTCGCTGTGTTGCTCGGACACGAATCTGTCATATGCGCATGGGGGAAACTGCTGGCATCTGACCGAATCTATGCACAGCCGACACAACAGCTTGGACACGGTCAACACCGTCCTGGCGGAGGACACGGATATATTGGAGTTCTCCAGCCAATGCGCCAAGCTTCCCGAGCTGGAGGACGTGCCATGGAGCCTCAGCGAGGTGGAGTGTGCACTCAGGAAGAAAGAGGAGCTATGTGTTGGGAGCCCGTCACAAGAGGTCCTGGCCAAGCTCTCAGCACTGGTCAGTCGGGCGTTGGTGAGGGTCGCCCGGGAGGCTCAGCGCCTCAGTCTGCGCTATGCCAAGTGCACCAAGCACGAGATCCAAAGCGCCATCAAGATGGTTCTCTCTTGGACCATCTCTGTCAACTGCATCACCGCAGCACTCGGTGCACTTTCGCTCTATAATATGAGCACTAGGGATAAATTCTACCGGGGAAAGTCAGCGCGGTGCGGGCTCGTCTTTTCTGTAGGACATTTTTTCAAGTGGATGGTTGAGAATCGAGTGGCACTCCGGGTCCATGAGCACGCGGCTATATACTTCACTGCCTGTGTGGAAAGCCTGTTCCTTGAGGTATTCAGTCGAGTGCAGCGGAGCGCGCTCATCGAGAATGACAACGGTACCTCCACATTTATGCTTGAGTCCCTAGAGCAGGCCATCAACAATGACTCAGAGATCTGGGGTCTGCTGCAGCCCAACCAGCACCTCATATGTGGGAAGAATGCATCTGGTAAGAAAAACAAAATGCATGTTGCTCGTTTTCTGTTGAGAGAAATATGTCCTGAGTGGAATCGGATGTAATATGTTGTGGGTTTTTCGTTGGAAACTCAGGTCGTTTCAAGCAGAATGTACTTTGTTGACCACAGATCCTTTGTTTTTGTTTCTATTATTTGGCTGGCAGATCTGCCAGTGCATTGGGGGATACAGGGATGTGTTAATAGGCGTCTGTTTGTATCATTGGCCCTCGCCAATGTTGTTGTGAATGACGGTCACCTCACGTCGAGTTGAGGGACTGTTTATAGAGGTGGCTACTTAATTAAAGCTTATTTTAATGGGTCTTTCATAATTGAGTTATTTTGATAGAGGAACGAAATTTACATCACCCACAGATTATTGGTTCATCTGCATTTTTAAGCCACATTCTGTCATGGGTTAAGATTATTATAAATATTTTTTAACCTATTTGCCAAAGTTAGGGTAATAGGGGGTAACTAGCTTCCTCGGGCAACTTCCCCCCCTCCCTTTAATTTGCATTAAGACCCAAAGATGTTACAATTAACACTCTCCGTGTTGTAGATATACTCCAATGAAGTTAGATCTATAATTGTTTTTTAAATATACAAGAAGGAAAGCCTTAAGATAAATAATCCACTTGTTTAGAGAGAAAAATGTAGATAATTTGAGTAAAGTAGTAATATGTTGGATGAGTGTGTTGGGGCTACACCCCCTCCCCCTCTTACTAGGGGGTAATTGGCCCCTAGTAAGTATGTGTTTCCACCTGTAATTTAGACAATGACTAGCCCAGTTAGCGATAGTTTATGCTAATTTAAACCTTTTTCTCTGGAATGTATTAAAGACTGCTGGGGTTTAAAATCGTGCGTTATTCAAATCATATTTAGTGCAATTGTACATAATGGATTGTATGGAGAAGGAACAAATAAAATGGATCTGAAGGTGACCTCTTATGGCTGCGATCCCCGTACAGGTATCAACATCAGGGGAAATTTCAGAGTGACAGCTAAAAATACAATGTCGTAACAAACATTCTTGAAAATACAAGTGTCTTACATCTTTCAAAAGATTAGAATCTTGGTAACAAACTACGTTTTCCAATTTAAAATAGCTATTACAGAGAACAAATACCATGCCTTTGTTTGAGAAGAGCGATCAACAACAAAAAACATTTTCCGCCATGAAGGTTTTGACACATTCACATCTGAAGGTAAAATTATGACTTACATTCTGATATCTTGCTCTTATTTATCTTCCTGAGGGTCCCAGTGATCAAATGAAATGCCGTTTTCTTTGATAAAATCAATTTTTATAGCCTAAAACGAAACATTTTGTAAACCGTTTTTGTCGTGAATTCCATCTTTATCAACTTTTTACGGAGAATTCGATGTAATTACACATATTAAACAATCGTTTATCTAGTCATAGTTGGTTTCAGTGCAATCCTCTGGATGTTTGCAACACAGCCAAACGTGATTGTTTTTTTTGAGGGATGTATTGACCGAAGTGAACTGATTTGAAGACGACGAGCAATGACTTCATTGCGCACCAATAATATCTGCGAAGCTTCGTTGATTGACTGTATTTCTGCCCAAAGACCACTGATCTTCTTGAAATCTAGCTGGGTAGATAGCCAATGAGCTGAGGTAAACGCCAGTATGTGATGTTTATGGGTTGAACCACCACCCCTTGTTTGTAAACGCATGTGTAACGAACTTCATTCTCGCCTTGACCATCAGAGTAGTTGCAGTCACGCTTGTTACGCACAGCAGTGTTTTGGAAAGTAATATTTTGGAAAGTGTTTTTCCAACGATTTCATTGAAGACATCATGGCGAATAAATCAGGAAAGGCGAAGTCCAAGTCTAAGTATACAGATTTGCACCAGATTATAGAAGAGATTGATCGGGAAAGTGAGACAGATTTTTTTGTTTGAGGAATCTTTGAGTGTTATGATTCAAACATTGAGTAGCTGTTTCTGCAAGGACAGGACGTACTTCTGGACGGGTAAGTGCTGATGCCGTTTTATGAAATATATATATATATATATATATATATATAATTATACACTGCTCAAAAAAATCAAAGGGAACACTTAATTAAACAACACAATGTAACTCCAAGTCAATCACACTTCTGTGAAATCAAACTGTCCACTTAGGAAACAACACTGATTGACAATAAATTCCACATGCTGTTGTGCAAATGGAATAGACAACAGGTGGAATTTATTTGCAAATTATGGTGGAAAATAAGTATTTGGTCAATAACAAAAGTTTCTCAATACTTTGTTATATACCCTTTGTTGGCAATGACAGAGGTCAAACGTTTTCTGTAAGTCTTCACAAGGTTTTCACACACTGTTGCTGGTATTTTGGCGCATTACTCCATGCAGATCTCCTCTAAAGCCGTGATGTTTTGGGGCTGTTGCTGGGCAACATGGACTTTCAACTCCCTCCAAAGATTTTCTATGGGGTTGAGATCTGGAGTGTGGCTGGGTCTTTCAGCATGACAATGATCCCAAACAGGCCACTCCAGGATCTTGAAATGCTTCTTACGAAGCCACTCCTTCGTTGCACGGGCGGTGTGTTTGGGATCATTGTCTTGCTGAAAGACCCAGCCACATTTCATCTTCAATGCCCTTGCCAATGGAAGGAGGTTTTCACTCAAAATCTCACGATATATGGCCCCATTCATTCTTTCCTTTACACGGATCAGTCGTCTTGGTCCCTTTGCAGAAAAACTGCCCCAAAGCATGATGTTTCCACCCCCATGCTTCACAGTATGTATGGTGTTCTTTGGATGCAACTCAGCGTTCTTTGTCCTCCAAACACGACGAGTTAAGTTTTTACCAAAAAGTTATATTTTGGTTTCATCTGACCATATGACATTCTCCCAATCTTCTTCTGGATCATCCAAATGCTCTCTAGCAAACTTCAGACGGGCCTGGACATGTACTGACTTAAGCAGGGGGACACGTCTGGCCCTGCAGTATTTGAGTCCCTTTCGGCGTAGTGTGTTACGGATGGTAGGCTTTGTTACTTTGGTCCCAGCTCTCTGCAGGTCATTCACTAGGTCCCCCCGTGTGGTTCTGTAATTTTTGCTCACCGTTCTTGTGATCATTTTGACCCCACAGGGTGAGTTCTTGCGTGGAGCCCCAGATCGAGGGAGATTATCAGTGGTCTTGTATGTCTTCCATTTCCTAATTAATAATTGCTCCCACAGTTGATTTCTTCAAACCAAGCTGCTTACCTATTGCAGATTCAGTCTTCCCAGCCTGGTGCATGTCTACAATTTTGTTTCTGGTGACCTTTGACATCTCTTTGGTCTTGGCCATAGTGGAGTTTGGAGTGTGACTGTTTGAGGTTGTGGACAGGTGTCTTTTATACTGATAACAAGTTCAAACAGGTGCCATTAATACATGTAATGAGTGGAGGACAGAGGAGCCTCTTAAAAAAGAAGTTAAAGGCCAGTGAGAGCCAGAAATCTTGCTTGTTTGTAGGTGACCAAATACTTATTTTCCACCATAATTTGCAAATAAATTCATTAAAAATCCTACAATGTGATTTTTCTGGATTTTTTCTCTCATTTTGTCTGTCATAGTTGAAGTGTACCTATGATGAAAATAACAAGGCCTCTCATATTTTTAAGTGGGAGAACTTGCACAATTGGTGGCTGACTAAATACTTTTTTGCCCCACTGTATTTTAACACCAATAAATCCATCTGTTTAAAAATGAATTTAGCATGTCGTTCAAGCAAATCAGGCTACAAAAACCTACTTTCTAAACAATGTTTTGGTTGGTTTCTAGCTTGTTAGCTAGCTAGCTAATGTTAATGTAGCTGGCTAGCTGATTTAACTAATGACCATATCATATAGCTAACAACGTCTTAACTTTAGCTCATTTTTATTCATTATTACAGGAAAATAAACTCACAACAAGATCCTTATTTACAAGTTAATGGTGACCTAATTAAAGAAAAGAGTGACAAAATAAAAGCAAGGCATTCTACCAAATAATCTTTTTACTTGGACTAACATTATATCCTAATTTGACTTTGGTGCAGGTCATGTTGTTCTTCACGTTACTGTTTCTGGTAAACACACACTATATCAAATAACATCAATGTTTATTTGTCACATGGGTAGGATACAGAAGGTGTAACGGTACACTGAAATGGTTACTTGCATAGTGGAGTCCTTGTTTAGACATCTAGCTAGCTAGCTAAACAATGAACCATAATCCCAACTCATAACGTTACCAGCCTGTATGAATCTATAGCTAAAGCTAACCAACTAGGTTCAATGTTAGCTAGCTAACATTGGGTTATAACTAGCAATGCAAATGGCTTGGAGATATGAATAAAATTACTATACAGATAATACACGTAGCATTAGCTAGCTAGCTAACAGAACAGATTAACTTGCAATTAAAATTACATTGACACTATTAGAAACGTAAAATATCATAAAATGTAACTTGCTAGACTCTCTTACTCATTTATGGATGAACGCTTCTCCCTCTCTCTCACGGATGCCATTGTTGCCCTCAGTTAGAAGATGTTATCTTGAGACAGGTGTTTTATAAACAGCCTTTTGTGTGCTATCTTTATGACTCCCTTCGCATATTTGCAATCAAACACCAGAATTTTCATCATCACCTTAGCTATCACAAAGTTTCAGTGATCATTCAACTGATTTCTAAACTCGGTCCTCCAGAAAGTGGAGAGCATTAGCAACACTTTTGCAGTTCTTCGTTATATCTTTCAAAAAAGCTGCTTTACACAGGATTACCTACACATTCTGAGCAGTTCATGTTATAGGCAGAAGCACGCTACATGGCAGACCAATCTGATCTCATCTCTCGGCATGTCCAACCCAACCATTATCTCAGCCAATCATGGCTAGCAGGAAGGTTCCCCCCTTTTTCCGTGGCTAAACCATTTTTAAAATTATTATTCATATGTACAGATGGCATACACATTTGTTATTAAGGCACATGTTCCAGGATGCTTTTTTTGGGCAAAAAACACATTTTGATAAAAATAAATATTTACATTCAAATGCCGCTGAAAGGTGAATTTTTCTTCCGGTGTCTGTTGGATAGCAGGCAGAACCATGTTTTCCTCTAAGTCTTGCCTGTTTTTAGCACTATTACATTTATTTGTATGAAAAAACTTCCATATTCCTTGCCGAAAAGCATACCCATAACATGATGCAGCCACCACCATGCTTAGAAGTACTGTATGAAGTGGTTCTCAGCAATGAATCTGCTCCAAACATACAATTTTGTATTGAGGGAATAAAGTTAATTTCTTTACCACATTATTATCTGTTTTACTTTAGTACCTAATTGCAAACAGGATGCATGTTTTTGAATATTTGTATTATGTACAAGCTTCCTTCTTTTCACTCTGTCATTTAGGTTAGTATAGTGGAGTAACTATAATGTTGTTGATCCATCCTCAGGTTTCTCCTATCACAGCCATTAAACTCTGTAACTGTTTTAAAGTCACTATTGGCATCACTGAGTTAGGAAGGGCGCCTGACTGGGTGTATTGATGATACACCATGCTAAAAGGGATATTCAATGTCAGATGTTTTTTAATATCAGTCTACCAATAAGTTACCTTCTTTGCGAACTATTGGAAAACCTCCCTGGTCATTGTGGTTGAATCTCTGTTTGAAAATCACTGCTCAACTGAGAGACCGTACAGATAATTGTATGTGTGGGGTACAGAAGAAAATAATGTTAAACACTATTATTGCACACTGAGTGAGTCCATGCAACTTATTATGTGACTTGTCAGGCACCTTTTTACTCCTGAACTTATTTAGGCTCGCCATAACAAAGGATTTGAATACTTATTGACTCAAGATATTCAGCTTTTCATTTTTTATTAATTTGTTCAAAATTATTAAAACATAATTTCACTTTGACATTATGGGGTATTGTTTGTAGGCTAGTGACACAAAATCTCAATTTAATCCATTTTAAATTCTGGCTGAAACAAAACATAAGTCAAGGGGGGTGTTTACCTTCTGAAGGCACTGTATATACCATGAGCCAGAGCTGTTTAGCCAGCGAGGCAAGCAGTAGGTGGCATAGTAGAAGGGTGACAGTGCCCGAGAGCATAACCACTGCGCTGAGGGCAGAACCTAACAGGCCATATCCTTAATTGGGTGTCGTTACATAACTGTAGTGTTGACAAATTTGCACTTTTTGAGGTCTGTTAGGTTCCACCCTCAAATAAAACAATGAATAAAAAGTCCCATGATGGCTGCCCATTACTGCTTATCACCTAAATGTTGCATTTATTTTTTTTTTTGGGGGGTGGATCAGCTTTAATGTTGCGGATAGATTATCGCTTCCATAAATGTAATTGTCTCAATCATTTCCAATCCCCCATATATTTTTGGGGTAAATGTTTATATACACTGCTCAAAAAAATGAAGGGAACACTAAAATAACACATCCTAGATCTGAATGAATGAAATATTATTAAATAGTTTTTCTTTACATAATTTTTGTGTGTGACATTCAACTATCAATGGAAATAAAATTTAACAACCCATGGAGGTCTGGATTTGGAGTCACACTCAAAATTAAAGTGGAAAACCACACTACAGGCTGATCCAACTTTGATGTAATGTCCTTAAAACAAGTCAAAATGAGGCTCAGTAGTGTGTGTGGCCTCCACATGCCTGTATGACCTCCCTACAACGCCTGGGCATGCTCCTGATGAGGTGGCGGATGGTCTCCTGAGGGATCTCCTTCCAGACCTGGACTAAAGCATCCGCCAACTCCTGGACAGTCTGTGGTGAGACAGTCTGTTGGTGGATGGAGCGAGACATGATGTCCCAGATGTGCTCAATTGGATTTAGGTCTGGGGAACGGGCGGGCCAGTCCATAGTATCAATGCCTTCCTCTTGCAGGAACTGCTGACACACTCCAGCCACATGAGGTCTAGCATTGTCTTGCATTAGGAGGAACCCAGGGCCAACCGCACCAGCATATGGTCTCACAAGGGGTCTGAGGATCTCATCACCCCAAAGAAATGCCACCCCACACCATGACTGACCCACCGCCAAACCGGTCATGCTGGAGGATGTTGCAGGCAGCAGAACGTACTCCACGGCGTCTCCAGACTCTGTCACGACTGTCACGTGCTCAGTGTGAACCTGCTTTCATCTGTGAAGAGCACAGGGCGCCAGTGGCAAATTTGCCAATCTTGGTGTTCTCTGGCAAATGCCAAACGTCCTGCACGGTGCTCCTGGCAGTGCTCCTCCTGCTCCTCCTTGCACAAAGGCGGAGGTAGCGGTCCTTCTGCAGGGGTGTTGCCCTCCTACGGCCTCCTCCACGTCTCCTGATGTACTGGCCTGTCTCCTGGTAGCGCCTCCATGCTCTGGACACTACGCTGACAGACACAGCAAACCTTATTGCCACAGCTCACATTGATGAGCCATCCTGGATGAGCAGCACTACCTTAGCCACTTATGTGGGTTGTAGACTCCGTCTCATGCTACCACTAGAGTGAAAGCACCGCCAGCATTCAAAAGTGACCAAAACATCAGCCAGGAAGCATAGGAACTGAGAAGTGGTCTTTGGTCACCACCTGCAGAACCACTCATTTATTGGGTGTGTCTTGCTAATTGCCTATAATTTTCACCTGTTGTCTATTCCAGTTGCATAACAGCATGTGACATTTATTGTCAATCAGTGTTGCTTCCTAAGTGGACAGTTTGATTTCACAGAAGTGTAATTGACTTGGAGTTACATTGTGTTGTTTAAGTGTTCCCTTTATTTTTTTGAGCAGTGTATATATGCATACATACCCATATACACTTCACACACACACACACACACACACACACAGTGGGGAGAACAAGTATTGTGTGTATATAAAATTACAGACCTCTACATGCTTTGTAAGTAGGAAACACTGCCGATTTTGCAGGTTATCAAATACTTGTTCTCCCCTATGTATGTATGTATGTATGTATGTATGTATGTATGTATGTATGTATGTATGTATGTATGTATGTGTGTGTAATATATATATACATACAAACATACATACATACATACATATATACATTGGGGAGAACAAGTATTTGATACACTGCCGATTTTGCAGGTTTTCCTACTTACAAAGCATGTAGAGGTCTGTAATTTTTTATCATAGGTACACTTCAACTGTGAGAGAGGGAATCTAAAAAAAATCCAGAAAATCACATTGTATGATTTTTAAGTAATTAATTTGCATTTTATTGAAAGACATAAGTATTTGATACATCAGAAAAGCCAAACTTAATATTTGGTACAGAAACCTTTGTTTGCAATTACAGAGATCATACGTTTCCTGTAGTTCTTGACCAGGTTTGCACACACAGCAGCAGGGATTTTGGCCCTCTCCTCCATACAGACCTTCTCCAGATCCTTCAGGTTTCGGGGCTGTCGCTGGGCAATACGGCCTTTCAGCTCCCTCCAAATATTGTCTATTGGGTTCTTACGGAGCCACTCCTTAGTTGCCCTGGCTGTGTGTTTCGGGTCGTTGTCATGCTGGAAGACCCAGCCACAACCCATCTTCAATGGGGGAAGGAGGTTGTTGGCCAAGATCTCACGATACATGGCCCCATCCATCCTCCCCTCAATACGGTGCAGTCGTCCTGTCCCCTTTGCAGAAAAGCATCCCCAAAGAATGATGTTTCCACCTCCATGCTTCACGGTTGGAATGGTGTTGTTGGGGTTGTACTCATCCTTCTTTTTTCTCCAAACACGGTCGAGTGGAGTTTAGACCAAAAAGCTCTATTTTTGTCTCATCAGACCACATGACCTTCTCCCATTCCTCCTCTGGATCATCCAGATGGTCATTGGCAAACTTCAGACGGGCCTGGACATGCGCTGGCTTGAGCAGGGGGACCTTGCGTGCGCTGCAGGATTTGAATCCATGACAGCGTAATGTGTTACTAATGATTTTCTTTGAGACTGTGGTCCCAGCTCTCTTCAGGTCATAGACCAGGTCCTGCCGTGTAGTTCTGGGCTGATCCCTCACCTTCCTCATGATCATTGATGCCCCACGAGGTGAGATCTTGCATGGAGCCTCAGACCGAGGATGATTGAACGTCATCTTGAACTTCTTCCATTTTCTAATAATTGTGCCAACAGTTGTTGCCTTCTCACCAAGCTGCTTGCCTATTGTCCTGTAGCCCATCCCAGCCTTGTGCAGGTCTACAATTTTATCTCTGATGTCCTTACACAGCTCTCTGGTCTTGGCCATTGTGGAGAGGTTTGATTGAGTGTGTGGACAGGTGTCTTTTATACAGGTAACGAGTTCAAACATGTGCAGTTAATACAGGTAATGAGTGGAGAACAGGAGGGATTCTTAAAGAAAAACTAAGAGCTCGGTGAGAGCCGGAATTCTTACTGGTTGGTAGGTGATCAAATACTTATGTCATGCAATAAAATGCAAATGAATAACTTAAAAATCATACAATGTGATTTTCTGGATTTTTGTTTTAGATACACTGCCAATTTTGCAGGTTTTTCTATCAAATACTTGTTCTCCCCACTGTGTGTGTGTATGTATGTATGTATGTATGTATGTATGTATGTATGTATGTATGTATGTATGTATGTATGTATGTATGTATGTATGTATGTATGTATGTATGTATTTTTAAAATATATTTTCCTTTTTTGGGGGGTGGATGTTAGCCAAGTGGGTAGAGCTTGCTGGATCTAATCCCTGTTCTGCCCTTGAGCAAGGCTGTTAATCCACTGTTCCCCCGTAGACCGTCATTGTAAATAAGAATTTGTTCTTAACTAACTTGCCTAGTTAAATAAATATATATTATTCCCCTCAAACCCTACCACACCTCCCCTAATTGGAGTAAAACAACACGTAGGTTTCTACTTCCAGCTTATACATACTATATCTATTTTACAATAGTTATATTTTAGTTTTCTATTTGCCATACATTTGTAACTGTGCTATTTCACAAAAGTTCTGAACAGACCCTGTATGTTTTATGTCAGCGATTGGGTGCAGAGTGAAAGCGGAGTCAGGCGCAGGACACAGGTATGGAGTAATCCAACTGAGTTTACTCAAAGAATAAAGCAAAATTCCAAAAATGGAACGTACAACAAAACTCTAACACAAACACAACCACTAACGACATATACAATCACGGACAGAACAGAAATGTATGTTAGATGGTTAAATAGGGAATGTAATGAGGGAATGTAAAATGTAATCAGACAAAACAAAAAGAAACAGAAAAATGGATCGGTAGTGACTAGAAAGCCGGTGACGTCGACCGCCGAACACCACCCGAACAAGGAGAAGGGTCGACTTCGGCGGAAGTCATGACAGTACCCCCCTTGACGCTCGGCTCCAGCAGCATGCCGACACCGGCCTCAGGGACGACCAGGAGGACGGGACGCAGGGCGAACCGGGTGGAGACGGTGAAACTCCTGTAGTAATGAGGGATCTAGGATGTCCTCCACCGGTACCCGGCATCTCTCCTCCGGGCCGTACCCCTCCTACTCCACCAGGTACTGAAGGCCCCTCGCCTTGAGTCAATGATGGCTCGTACGGTATACGCCGGGACCCCCTCGATGTCCAGAGGGGGTGGAGGAACCTCCCACACCTCAGACTGCTGGAGTGGACCAGCCACCACCGGCCTGAGGAGAGACACATGGCACAAGGGGTTTTAATGAGATAATCAGGGGGGAGTTGTAACCTATAACAAACCTTGTTCAGTCTCCTCAGGACTTTAAATGGCCCCACAAACCGCGGACCCAGCTTCCGGCAGGGCAGGTTTCGGATCGAGAGCCAGACCCGATCCCCCGGTGCATACACCGGTGCCTCACTGCGGTAGCAGTCAGCACTCGCCTTTTGCCTCCTTACGGCCCGTTGTAGCCGCACATGGGCAGCTTTCCATGTCTCCTCTGAGTGCCGAAACCATTCATCCACCACAGGAGCCTCGATCTGGCTCTGATGCCATGGTGCCAGGACCGGCTGATAACTCAGCACACATTGAAATGGTGATAGGTTGGTAGAGGAGTAAACGTACCATTAAACAGTACCATCATGATTGAGTGTCTATATAGCTGTCAATATAGTCTATATTGTAGTCTATATGATATTTGCATTGCTACTAGGTAAACCTCCAATTGGTCCCCACTATTCCACCTGCTAAAACCCCTCCTCATCCCGAGTTGGGTTGTCATCTCAGTGACCAGCAGATCACCCCCGACCCCCCCGGATCCCATGGCCCCTCAGAGACTGGGACCCATTCTTTGAAAAGTTGTGTATGTTAAAACAAATGTTATCTGATGACTTTATTATTTAATTCCAAGTCATCATCTCTATAGGGCTGCTGCATTTGCTGTCACTATTTCGTTGTTCTTCAAAGTAAATAAGCCATACTTTTATGACTGCCGAATACCAACTATCAATCACTTAGATCATGTATTTACAGGTACAGTAGAGATACTTTGCAAAGCAACAGCTGCTCTCTATATCCCCTCACGATCGAGCATGCTTCTGACGCTTCCGTAGCAGGCCTAAAACAACGCAGACCGGACAAGTAGATGCACAATGGATTATGGTCATTGTTTTAGGCACTCAATTAGGTAGAATATTGGCCTATTGGAAACTACAACTCCCTACTACATTGCACAGTTCAGGCTGGAATTGATTTAACTCTAGAGAAACATTTCAATGTGTGAATTGATCTCAAAGAAAGAAAACTGACAAAATTCAAAACGAAAAATAACCAATGTTGGTTATCCGCTCAGCAATACATAACTGACAGCCTTCTGTCCATAGCCAGATAGAGACAGAGAGAGGTGGGACACATTTTTTTTAAAGAGAGTAAGCAAAAGTAAATTAAGTGGGAGGTGAGGTGTGCATGATGGTCAAAGTCTACTTTTTTGTAGAGATTCTCAAAAGCAAAGTGGATTTCTGGAAAAAGTCAGGTCATCTGGTGTATAATGCAGTGTTTAATATGCTTTTTGTGCACGTTGAGTGTGTAAAACATATCTGACATGCATACATCTTCTCCTATTTGTTGGGAAATTGATCTAAAAAGCCTACTACCCATGGACAGTAGTGCCGAGCAACATGTATGGATTATATAACACTCACTCGTAAGTTCACTGTTAACTGCATGAGATGTTTTATCAGTTAGAACAGCCTCTACTGTGAGTGTCTGCTTCCCCAGCATTTGGCATAATGTAGGTAAATAGAATAGCCACATTTTCTGCAACCTGGAAAGACAATATACAGTCTTTGAAAAATAAGGTTTAGATTTGTTCCTAAAGGGGTACAATTGCTTGCTACTGGGGTGGTATCCTGTAAGGTACATCCCTTGTACCTTTAGTTACATCTACATAATTGTACCCCAGTTCATATCTCTAGTTCATACCTCAGTTAGCACAATTCAACTATATACAGTACCAGTACAAAGTTTTGTCACACCTACTCAAGGGTTTTTCTTTATTTTACTATTTTCTACATTGTAGAATAATAGTGAAGACATCACAACTATGAAATAACACATATGGAATCATATATTAACGAAAAAAAAGTGACAAACAAATCTGAAATATATATTTTATATTTGAGATTCTAAAAAGTTGACATGACATCCGTCGAAGTCGGCTCCTCTCCTTGTTCGGTTGGCATTCGGCAGTTGACATCACCGGGGTTTCTAGCCATTGCCGCTCCATTTTTCATTAATCCATTTGTTTTGTTTTGTTCCCTGCACATCTGGTTCTCCAATCGCACTGCATGTATTTATTCCTCTGTTCCCCCTCATGTCTTTGTGTGGAATTGTTTGTCTTACGTGTTAATTGTTGACGCCCCAGACTAGTTTGCTTATACCGTGTTGTTCACAAAGATGTTTATTGTTAAACAGAAATTATTGTGACTGTTTGCGCGTTTTGCACTTTTGGCTGGAGGTTTTGACGCAATTGCGTCCATCTGTTGGTTTCTCCTGCATCAGTAAAGTGTGCGCCTGTTCACAACTCTCTGCTCTCCTGCACCTGACTTCGCTACCAGTAACGCACACACCTGACAAAAGTAGCCAACTTGATGACAGCTTTGCACACTCTTGGCATTTTCTCAACCAGCTTCACCTGGAATGCTTTTCAAACAGTCTTGAAAGAATGCCAAGAGTGTGCGAAGATGTCATCAAGGCAAAGTGTGGCTACTTTGAAGAA
Source organism: Oncorhynchus tshawytscha (assembly GCF_018296145.1). Classification (NCBI taxonomy): domain Eukaryota; kingdom Metazoa; phylum Chordata; class Actinopteri; order Salmoniformes; family Salmonidae; genus Oncorhynchus; species Oncorhynchus tshawytscha. Next base: position 13,908,999 of record NC_056443.1, read on the forward strand.
TCCAAAATATATTTTGATTTGTTTAAAACTGTTTTGGTTACTACATGATTCCATATGTTTTATTTCATAGTTTTGAGATCTTCACTATTATTCTACAATGTAGAAAATAGTAAAACATAATGAAAAACCCTTGAATGAGTGAATGTGTCCAAACGTTTGACTGTTACTATATATTATTACTCCACAGGTACAAAAGTGGGCTCTTAGAAAAGGTAGATTTTGTCTTCATAGGAAACAACCACAGTGACAAGTCAATGTACTCCTCAGAAATGGCATAAATGTACCTGTACCATAGACCATTTAAACTGGTACACTTCCACTAATGGGTGGCCAATAATAACAATCTCAACCCCAAGGTACAACTAAGCCATGCCTCAAATATAATTTACCAGTGTGCCTTACCTTTTCAAGTGAATTGTAGTTAACACCCATGAGTGTATTTACAGAGATAGCATGTAAAATGACTTTGGAAAAACACTTTAAAAATTAATATACAATTAATTTTGAGATGTAATTTTACCTGAATACAGGGGCTTGAATATCATGGTTAACAGGGCACATCAGGCTTGCAGGTAGTGTTACAGATCTCCAGTAATTATCCCAGAAAACTTTTTGAAGGATTCTGCATTTCCTGCTTATTCCCTCTCACTTCCAGAAATCTTCCAATTGGGATTTCTGGAAAACCTGTGAATGTTATCAGCATTTTGTAACCTTACTTGCTGGTTTGCATTGTGCTGTGTAATTCCTATCAGAATCCATCCAGAGTTAGACTTGTTTTATTTACCTGCAACCTGCATTCAGAATGACAGCCAGGGTTCAGATTTTTTTTTAGGAGACTGCCTAAGCCATTTGAACTGGAACAACCATTTCAGTAACGGGAGCAAAACAAATGTACTTGTTGATTTTAGAATGTTTTTATTTATTTTTGTGTAGCATAAGATGAATCAATGAATATACTGAAGAAAAATAGAAATGCAACATGCAACATTATCAATGATTTTACTGTGTAACAGCTCATATAAGGAAATCATTAAATTGAAATAAATTAATTAGGCCCTAATCTATGGATTTCACATGACTTGGGCAGGAGCGCAGCCAATCAGAATTAGTTTTTGCCCACACAATTCTGTACCCTTATTTCTATAAGTGTAAAGACTGGAAGTTTGACATTCAGTGCTGTTCTGAAAGGTTGCTATAGCTCTAGACTAGCTTCAGGATCAATTTAACCTATAGATTTCCCACCGCAAAGGGATCTCACTCTTAAACACAAGTGAGCCACTAACAGTTTTGTACTGGCATCAATACGGCTTTTAAATACAATTAATTTTGTGATTTGTGTACAGTATGTCATGTTGCTGGTATGTGTTTACTATACAGTATGTCTATCTTATCTGACTTGCCACAATTGAAGCTCTCACTGGGATATTTTTCTTCTATTCAATGCAGACAGCATGGAGCTCCTGCGTCTGATGGGCTGTGACGATTGTCCTTATGTCCTCCGTCAGCTAATCTAAAGACGAGCCTTACTATGAATAACCAGACAATGAGAACATAAACCATTTATGACAATCACATTTATTTATTGTAATGTGTGGTCCTGATATGTGGATTGTTGAACATCTGAAAAAAAGAAGTGAAACTTGAATGAGATGTGCTACGTTTGGAGCATCTACAATTGGTTTGGGACCGAGACCTGTTGTTGTGCGTCTCCTGGTTATTGTATTCTTTCTGTCATGTATGTAACAATGAAACTTTTAGATAAAGCTGTAGAAATGTTAAGGCTTACCTTGTATTTCCTTATTTATTGAATGTTTCCTGATCAGATTTTGACAGGCAAACAGTGGCTGCTTTTGAGCGCGTGGTTTATGAAGGTTACGGGGTATAGCTGAAGCACCTTTTTCGCAGGGGACGTACATGCAGAGATGGGCAGTATTTCTGTTACATCTATTTGAAATATGTATTTAAATTATTTCTGATTCTTTTGTAATTTTAATTACATAATTTATATGTTTAAAATACAAAATACTTTTTTTATAACTTGCAATTCACATTTTGTGGCTCCCTTCCACCCTGCATTGGTATCAGAAGTCTGATGTCACTATGGGTGTGTTAAGAGTTTCTGCTAAATTAACTGAATAAACAAGTATGTATAAAAATGACCAATTGCAAAATGTTTTATTCGAATGAGCTCCGTCCTGAAACAAGGCCAGTAATAAAAAATTTTTTTTAAATAAAATGTAGTAAAAAAAAATCACAAAGCACATTTCAGTGTGCTTTGCAGTTCATTCAGGTAAGTCAATGTTCACATCTACATTTACTGTACATTATGGTTATATAAGCAGACACTATTTTCCAGAATGACATAGTCAGTGCATTCAACCTAAGATGGATAAATAGCAACATATCACATAGTCATAGCTAGTAAAAGGTTTATGTAAACTGTTATTGAGAATTTTGTTGCTGTTTGGCCAGCTACCTGCAAATGTATTTTTGTATTTTAAAATACATGTAATAAATATTTTCTAGTTTGTTGATACATTGATCTTTATGGTATTTTATCATTTTGATTTGTTCGATAATGTGTGTGGCTTGTGATGTTAGGTTTGATACCGGAGCTCTGAGGCAGGCGTAGAAATTGCTAAGCAGCTAACTGAGCATTTGATCACATGCATTTTCAATCCATGTGCTGCAAAATGCAAGATCCCACTGTTTTTGCCATGGTTCCAGTGCTTTCTTAGATTCCAAGCTGCTTTCAAACACCATTCAGACTGTAAACCGTACTTACAAATATATTTAGCATATTGTACAAAAAGTTTACCTGGCCGGTAGCTTAGCAAGGAACTATGGAACATTCAGGTACGTGAGGTATGAGGTTGAATCCTGTTGAAGACACATTATTGAGAAATAATTTTACGTGAAACCACACTTTCTGCACTATTAGTATAGTATAAGCTTCTGCGTTTAAGCATCCTAAATAATGCCATAAATGTAGTTTTTGAAAAGTAGTAAACTTGAAGCATAATATAACATTTAAACCTGGTATTCCAAATGAAAAAAAAAGCCAACGATTTAGTGCTGCACCACAGTTTTGATTATAACATTTTCTATTTGACAATCACATGCTGCTATTCATTGCCGGCCAGCAGATGTCACAGATAATGAAGCTCAAAGTAATGAACAGTTTTTTTGCACAATTTGGTAAAAGCTCCTTCAGAAAGCCTGCTTCCTATCAATAATTGTAACGCTTGCCTTATGATGTTAATTGAACATGTGAAATTTAAGTTACCTACTTTTTCTGTCAACACCCCTAGGATAATGTACATTTGATGCAGCATTATGACGACTCATTGTCACAATGGTAGAGATTAACTGAGCTGGTCTTGGGTCATTGTGAATACTTATGTAAATTAGGTATCCTTGTTTCATTTTCAATAAATTAGCAAAAATTTCTAAACATGTTTTCACTTTGTCACTATGGGGTACTGTGTGTAGATGGGTGAGAAAAATATTTCATGCATTTTGAATTCAAGCTGTAACACAACAAAATGTGGAATAGGTCAAGGGGTATGAATACTTTCTGAAGGCACTGTAGGATAAGCCTTGACTAGAATAGAGTATATACATATAACGTGTGTAAAACATGATGTAAACATTAGAGTGACCAGTGTTCAATGACTATGTACATAGGGCAGCAGTCTAAGATGCAGGGTAGAGTACCGGGTGGTAGCCGGCTAGTAACAGTGACTAAGTTCAGGGCATGGTACTGGGTGGAGGCCGGCTGGAGGTTAATATTTAAGTCTGTTTGTCAGCCCCTCGGTCCCAGCTTTGATGCACCTGTACTGTCTCCACCTTCTGGAAGCAGGGTGAACAGGTTGTGGCTCAGGTGGCTGAGGTACTTAATGATTTTCTTGGCCTTCCTGTGACACTGAGGGCTTTAAATGTCCTGAACGGCAGGCAGTGTGCCCCGTGGATGAGTTGGGATAACCGAACCACCCTCTGTAGAGCCCTGCGGTTGCGGACGGTGCAGTTGCCATACCAGGCAGTGATTACAGCCCGACAGGCTGCGCTCAATGGTGCGTCTGTAGAAGCTGATGAACAGCATTCCTTACATAGGTATTCCTCTTATCCAGATGGGATGGAGAATTGTGCATTGGATCTGTCGTTGTCATAGTCCATGTGGGGTCAAACGACATCAGGATTGCTAGCTCGGAACATTTGTAAATTAATTTTAAACTGATTTTAGCTTTAAAAGACTCCAAAAAATTGCCAATAATTTCAGGTCCAGTGCCATCGTTGGGCCACGGGTGTGAAAGATTCAGCAGACTGCTGACATTACACATCTGACTAAAAGACTACTGTTTCTCTGCTGGAGTCACTTTTATTCTACAGAAATGACTGGGTCTCTCCAAATCATCTTGGCTCCTGGACTCTGTCCATGCATTTCAAGGCTGCATTGAAACAATGACTGGTAAATGATTCAGGACCAGTTCAGTTAATCCCTACCATTGTGACAATGAGTCGTCATAATGCTGCATTAAATGTACATGATCTTAGGGGCATTGGAAAACACAATGTAAGTAATTTAATTCATGTACCCCTAATTGCACTGAATACACCTGTTTATCCTACGGCCATTGTAAGCTGTAACCATGTGCCTATAAACCAGAGTTACAGTGTTAGCACTGAGGCAGTGTGCAATTGGAAGACCACTTTATGCAACTCACCCTGCACCATCAGCTCCAATATCAATCACATTAATAAATCTACCTCTGATAAGCTTCCCAGTAATGCATTAAAAACAATCAAGCAACCAGAAAAGTGCTAAAATTATCCCATATTAACAAACGTAGCCTAAGAAACAAAGTCCATGAAGTCAATAACTTGCTTGAAACCGATGACATTCGTATTCTGACTATCTCTGAATCTCACTTAGATAATACCTTTGATACAGTGGTAGCAAAACATGGTTATAACATCTACCGAAAAGACAAAATGCCAACGGAGGCGGTGTTGCTGTCTATATTCAGAACCATATTCCATTAAAGCTTAGAGACGATATAATGTTAAATACTGTTGAAGTAATATGGCTACAGGTTCATCTGCCTCACCTAAAGCCCATTCTTGTGGGAAGCTGCTATAGACCACCAAGTGTGGGTGTTTGAAGGATGTACATTGCATTGAGCACAGCCATTACATTTGTAATTTCCATCCAGTAGGGGATAGACGTTGTTCAGAAATATCTTGGGGTGGTAAATCAGAGTGTACCAATTGGTCTCTGAGATTTCTGCCCCGCGAGAATACGACCAAGGGAAGGGCCAAAAACACATTACCGAGACGATCATCGGATTCCCTTAATTTGTTCAGAGCACTTTGAATAGCGGGTAGTTAGAACACAAGAATGCGTCTTTTTGCGAGACTGACCTTGAAAAAGGTCATGTCTCGTTTTGTTTTCAATTTTCTCAATGGCAATATTAATCTGATCATTCTTGTAGCCCCTCTCCTTGAACTTTCTTTGCGTCTCAGCCATATTTCTGTCGAAATCTGATAGTTTTTTGCAAATTCTTTTGATTCGACAGAATTGGCTGAAGGGCAAACTATTTTTCAAGGGCAGTGGGTGACAACTATCAGCCCTCAACAAACTGTTACGATCAGTAGATTTCCTGTAAAGATCAGTGTATATTATCTTCACACAAGATCAGAAGATCAAGAAAACTGATTTGACGTGTGCATAGTAAATCTCAGATATTCAGAACAGGAGTTAAGAAAAGCATGGAATGCCTGGAGCTGTTTTGCATCACCCCTCCATAGAACAAAAATATAATCAATATACCATTTCCAAATAATGATGTGAGGCAAGAAAACATTTTTGAGAGGATTGAAAATAGACTGTTTCTCCATGTAACCCACATACAAATTAGCATAGTTAGGAGCCATGGGGGATCCCATAGCAGTACCTTTCATCTGAATAAAGAAATCATTTAGAAACATGAAATAGTTATGTGATAGTACTATTTCAGCCAATGTTATAATGCAGGCACTGGAAGGTAGTTCATTAGGGTCACGTTGCAGAAGAAAATGTTCCATAGCTTCAATACTGCCCTCGTGTGGAATATTTGTGTATAACGACTCAACAACAAAAGTAACTAACAAGGTATTCTCAGGGAGAGGATCAAGAGATTCAATGATAGAGATCATACTGCTGGTGTCCTTCACAAAGGAGGGGAGCTGTTCTGCGAATGGTCTAATAAAAAAGTCAACAAGAGTAGATAGAGGGGCCGTTACTGCATCAATAGGGCGCCCTGGAGGTTGTGTAACATTCTTGGGTAATTTCGGCAAAGTGTAGAAAGTGGCAATTTTAGGGTGTTGAATAGCCAAAAAATCCTGTTCTTTTTTGGTTATCTGACCAGAACTTAAATACCCATCTAGGACAGTAAAGATAGTGTTCTGAAATTGGGAAGTGGGGTCACTTCTGAGTTTCTTGTAAAAGGTGTTGTCAAGCAGCTGTCTATGACACTCATGTACATAAACTGTCCTATCCATGAGTACAACTGACCCACCCTTATCAGCAGGACGAATAAGGACTGACGTATCGGATTGTAAATCAAGCAAAGCTTGTTTTTCATCCTTTAGGTAAATTATTGAAAGATTTGGACCCCTGTTTATTCTTAAGGAGATTTCCAACATTTTCCACAAGTCTGCAATATGTCTCGATAGAGTGATTGCGATTGGCTGGAAGTATAAAATAACTCTTGCTTCTAAGTATGCGCAGGAGAGCAACCTACTGGTTCAATAGAAGTGTCAGAATTAGGGGAGCTAAAGTATTCCCTTAAACGGATATTTCTAAAAAACTTAAACATGTCTACCTTAACATCAAAATCGTTGCACTGGGTTGTAGGCACAAAAGATAACCCTTTATTAAGCAAAGAGATATGGGCATGGCTCAAAATCTTGCTTGATAAATTAAAGACACTCAGTCCCGTAACACAAACATTGGCACAGACACATGCATACACACACACACAATATCATACGCACTATACATACACATGGATTTAGTACTGTAGATACGTGTTAGTGGTGGAGTAGGGGCCTGAGGGCACACAGTGTGTTGTGAAATTTGGGTATATATTGTAATTTTTTAAAAATTGTATTAACTGCCTTAAATTTGGTAGCTGCTGCTAAGGAAATGTTTTACAATGGCAATGGCCCCAACTGTTCACTGAATCCCCCTAAATCAGGTAGGCACATTCCTTCATATGATGTGGGAGTGCCCTGCAGTTAAATGCTTCTGAGGCAAAGTTACTAAATTCATTTTGAAGTGTATGAATTTCAATATTCAATGCTTTGCATCTATTTTACTTAACAATGATAGCCCCTTGAATCTCTGTCAGAGAAGATTACTGCTGGCAGTCATGAAAAATGTAACATTTTTTGGCTCTAAGACGGCAACCACCTCTCTCCCATTGGATACAGTTACTATTAGAAGTTATAACATTATAATTATCGACAGCAAAACTGATTGGTAGTAGATAACAGAGGTGGGACCAAGTCATTGTTTTACAAGTCACAAGTAAGTCTCAAGTCTCAGCACTCAAGTCCCAAGTCAAGACCGACAAGTATCAAGTCAAGTCCTAAACTTTGAGTTTCGAGTCCTAAACAAGTCATAATGTGCTCTTCACCAAATGTAATACCATTTCATATTTTTAACAAGAGTAATAGTTAGTATATTATTACATTTACGCAAATCATGAATGCTTTTTTTTTATCAAATAAGGCACAGCTCTCAGCCTTCAAGTAAAACAATACTTTATTTATGACTGTTTTCATAACAAAATAATAGGTTCAAACATTAATTAACTTTACTTTACATTTCGGCTGCAACTCAACTACAGGTCGGCTTTGACCACTGTCTTTCTGTACGGATGAAGAAGTAACAGAAAAGGCATCCCATTTTCTTTGGTTATCATACCAAGGACAGAGTATTTTATGGTCAGTTTGTATCCAGCCGGCAAGGTATGAAGTCTATGGACTAAATCACTGGTCCTTTTGCCCAGAGTATTCCGTAATAGAAAGCATGAAGGTAACTATGCCAACAGAGCCCAGAACTATACTGAACAAAAATATAAACGCAACATGTAAAGTGTTGGTCCCATGTTTCATGAGCTAAAATAAGACAAATCCCAGAAATGTTCCATGTGCTTATGAGTATTTATGTCAGTAATAAAGCCTTTTGTGGGGAAAAACTAATTCTGATTGGCTGGGCCTGGCTGCCAAGTGGGTAGGCCTATGCCCTCTAAGGCTTGCCCAGTCATGTGAAATCCATAGATTAGGGCCTAATGAATGTATTTCAATTGACTGATTTCCTTATATGAACTAACTCAGTCAAATATTTGAAATTGTTGCATTTCTATTACAAAATCTACCACTCTTTAAAAAAAAAATGTTAACAGCCAAAATATTTTTTTTCCACATTAATTACAACAAAATGTACAAAACAGATGAGCATGATTAGTAATGTTTCTTAAACAAGGAATGTATTACTAGTAATATGTTTCTTGTTTTCAATGCAATATTTTTTGATCTGAGTCTTTTAACCAAAATTTCACAGATGAGACTAAAGTTCAGCTGCCCATTTGAAGGTTACCGTGGTAACGGCCCACTCAGGTCCTCACATGTGCCTGGGATCTTTTATCTAGAGGCAGTTGATGCTTGAAAACCCACAAATGTTGCTGAGTTACAGCAGTTTTCTTTGAAAGAGTGGTTCAAAATGCCTCCACAGCGACATGAGAGATCAATAACTACAAGAAGCATTTGGTTAGAGACATTGCAGCTAAATGTGGCACAACCAGTTATTGCATGTAAGGGAGCAATTACTTGTTCTTAACAGGGACACTGGGTGTTGCATAACTTTGTTTATGAAATAAATTAAATGGGTATAATTGTGTTATTTGTTCACTCAGGTTCCCTTGATCTAATATTAGGTTTTGGTTGAAGATCTGATAACATTCAATATAAAAAAATATGCAAAAGTTGAGAATTAGAAAGGGGGCAAATAATTTTTCATGGCACGATCTCTTCGTTAGTGGACTCAAACATTGTTTTGTTCACAAGTTAGGTTGTTTTTAATGTAAATATTCAAGAAACACAAGGAAGTCTCACTATAGTAGATAGAAGCAATGAGCACAGGTATAGAAGTTGGTCTAAAACGGACTCTTTTCAGCTTCACTCAGTGCGCATAGTCCCCCAGGCAGGAGGTGTTGCTGTGCGAGGTGGGATATAATGCTAGGATTCGTATGTCTTTGTGCATTACCAGATATGAAACAAAACGGCAGAAATACTTAAACAGTTACTGCAGCATTTCTTTTGCCATAAATCACAACTTCCACATGGGCCTTGACTTGACTTTTGCTTGCCCTGTAGAGCCCGAGTGTGACCACCCGCCAACGTGGCTGGTTAATTAGTCATTCTTACCCGCCAATGCCAAAATCTACCGCATTTGGCGGGTGTTCATTTTTGGCATTGTCTGCCAAGATTAGTTCTTAGAGCTCTTCTCTTGGAAGAACTCTGCTTTGCAAAATAGGCCATTTGATTTCCATGCACAGTGAATTATTTTCAACTCAGGGCAGAGTTGACCATTATAAGGAAGTATGTTTTTATTAAAATAAGTTAACGTTGATGGATGGTGTAAAAGACAATTTGACAACAGATGAAAAGTAAGCAGTTCCTACAGCTTTGCTTGTACATTTCATTATTCCAGTCTTTGTTCGGCAACAGCGACACACGTTGCGTCAGAAATCATGCGGCACCATTGATATCCAACTCCCATTGATATGGTAGATTGCAGGAGATATTTCTTCATTGTCTACATGGCATGGCTATTGTTAAAACGTGTGACTCATCAGTGCATGGGAAGACGATATGAGGGAGTAATGGTGACAATACTGCAGCATTCTGGGTTTGCACCCCACGGAGTGCGCTGCATTATATGTCTAGGAGTTTAGCCATACGATGCGTCATCGGGGTTGTCATGTAAGATGTAATCTAAGACAATATGATCCAGGAATGGAGATGCATTCCAAACAGAAAGTCTAATTGAGTTGATGTCACTTAATTTCAAATCCATGTCGCTGCACCATGCTTGGCAAGAGTGACTCCTTTTATGCATAGTAAGCTAGATTTGGTTCACTCCCCTGACTTTGACTTTAGGTTTCCTTGCTGTACACAGCACAATCACCTGCTGAGCTGAGTCACACTAAATAAAACGATGCTTTTGAGAGCCACATCACCTGCCTCAGTGCGAAGGGGTGAGAACCTGTGTAAGCTGCCCACGTCCTCTTTCCCTCGTATCACTCTGTGGAGGTGGTGAAGTGGTCCCAACAATGCCGCATTTCTGCAGTAGCCAGGCAACAGCCCTGGCGTGTCATTGGAGGTGTGTTTACCAGAGTGCTGAGGACAAATAAGGATCTTCTCAGAGGCTCCTGCTATACAGCCTTGGCTTTCGCCATCCAAATGGATTTCAGCTTGTGATTTCCTTTCTAAAGCAATTTCCAGCTATTTCACAGCTTGCTGTTTCTCTGATGCCCTCCACTCCCAGCTCTCCAGGATCTAAACTGTCATGAAAATGACTGGGTTGGGAGTTGGACTCTTGCATTCTTCTGTATTCAGTCAATATCTGTATCTTGTATTTCAGACTTAAAAATAATAAAACATGTTTATCCCTACCCAGTGGATAATGTGTACATGCATAAGAGTCAAGTCTTTACACAAGCTAAAGACCAGAGGATCTCCCCATGACAGCGCTTCACTCCATGCCTGTGGTTAAGGTGGTACCAACTGGATGTGTAAAGAGGCATATCAATGATCTGTGATGCTGTGTTCAGGAATAGGCAGACTCATGCTCTAAACGTGGAACAAATGACGACAAATTCAACAATTTAGCCATGGTGCAAAAATTTAAGTTTTTCTTTCCCAATTAGAGATATCCCATGCCTGGCAGAGGACGCACCTGGTGTTACAGCTGTAAGTCGCTTGGGGTATGTCTCTATCAGTTTTGCACATCGAGAAGAAACATTCTCAAATTTCAAAGCTGTAATTGTCTAATTCCACAATGCACCCAATTTTCTTATCCACAGTAGTCAAATCATATCCAATTTTATTGGTCACATACACGTGTTTAACAGATGTTATTGCGGGTGTAGCGAAATGCTTGTGCTTCTAGTTCCGACGAGTGCAGCAATATCTAACAAGTAATATCTAACATTCGCAACAAATACCTAATACACACATTTAATTAAATGAATGGAATTAAGAATATATAAATATATGGATGAGCAATGTCAGAGTGGCATAGACTAAGATACAGTAGAATATTACAGAATACAGTATATACATGTCACATTTTATTTATCACATGCACCAAATACACCAGGTGTAGACCTTACAGTGAAATGCTTACTTACGAGCCCCTAACCAACAATGCAGTTAAAATATATATATATATATATATATTCTATTTCTTATTCTTATCCGTAACAAGTAATTAAAGAGCAGCAGTACAATAACAATAGTGAAATAGTGAGACTATATACAAGGGGGTGTACCGGTACAGATTCAACGTGCAGGGGCACCGGTTAGTTGAAGTAATATGTACATGAAGGTAGAGTTATTAAAGTGACTATGCATAGATGTTAACAGAGAGTATCAACGGTGTAAAAGAGGGGGCAATGCAAATAATCTTTGTAGCCATTTGATTAGGTGTTCAAGAGTCGTATGGCATGGGGGTAGAAGCTGTTAGAAGTCTCTTGGACCTAGACTTGGTGCTCCGGTACCACTTGCCGTGTGGTAGAAGAAAGCACAGTCTATTACTTGGGTCTTTAACAATTTTTAGGGCCTTCCTCTGTCACCACCTGGTATAGAGGTCCTGGATGGCAGGAAGCTTGGCCCCAGTGATGTACTGGGCCGTTCGCACTACCCTCTGTAGTGCCTTGCGGTTGGAGGCCGAGCAGTTGCCATACCAGGCAGTGATGCAACCAGCTCTCGATGATGCAGCTACAGAAGCTTTTGAGGATCTGAGGACCCATACCAAATATTTTCAGTCTCCTGAGGGGGAATAGGTTTTGTCATGCCAGCTTCATGACTGTCTTGGTGTGCTTGGACCATGTTAGTTGCTGGTGATGTGGACACCAAGGAACTTAAAGCTCTCAACCAGCTCCACTACAGCCCTGTCGATGAGGATGGGGGGCGTACTCGATCCTCTTTTTCCTGTAGTTCACAATCATCTCCTTTGTCTTGATGAGTAATGCAAGACATGTAAACATTATTAAAGTGGAAAATTATTTAAAATCTGCATACACAGTTGAAGTCGGAAGTTTACAAACACCTTTGCCAATTACATTTAAACTCAGTTTTTCACAATTCCTAACATTTAATCCTTGTAAAAATTCCCTTTCTTAGGTCAATTGGGATCACCACTTTATTTTAAGAATGTGAAATGTCAGAATAATAGTGGAGAGAATTACTTATTTCAGATTTTATTTCTTTCATCACATTCCCAGTTGAGTCAGAAGTTTACACTGAATTGGGGCGACAGGGTAGCCTAGTGGTTAGAGCATTGGACTAGTAACCAGAAGGTTGCAAGTTCAAACCCTGAGCTGGCAAGGTACAAATCTGTTGTTCTGCCCCTGAAAAGGCAGTTAACCCACTGTTCCTAGGCTGTCATTGAAAATAATAATTTTTCTTAACTGACTTGCCTAGTTAAATAAAGGTAAAAAAATAAAATAGTATTTGGTAGCTTGGTCATCAAAACAAAATGCCTTTATTAGTATGGCATGTTCAATAGAAACAAAGTTTTTTTTAAACCGATGCATTTCGGCTGCATGGCCTTCATCAGGGAGTACAAGAAAAAGGAATACAATGTCCTCTTTTGAACAGCTTTTCCAATTAGCCCTAATTGGAAGAGGGAGTGGTTACAAAATTGATTGGACACACCTAGTAAGCAATACTATTGTAACAGATCTCGTCGTCCTCTTCTGAGGAGGAGTAGGACCAATTTGCAGCGTGGTAAGTGTTCATGATGTAATATTTAATTAATCAAAACTGAACACTGAAATACAAAAAACAATAAAGTGAAACGAATGAAAACCGAAACAGTCCTGTCTGCCGACATACACAAAGACAGAAAATAAAACACCCACGAAACACAGGTGGAAAAAGGCTACCTAAGTATGATTCTCAATCAGAGACAACTAACGACACCTGCCTCTGATTGAGAACCATACTAGGCCGAACACAGAAACCAATATAGAAAAACAAACAGACAGCCCACCCCAACTCACGCCCTGACCATACTAAAATAAAGACAAAACAAAGGAACGAAGGTCAGAACGTGACAACTATACACATTAATAGGTGAAATACTGTATCTATGTTATCATAAAAATACAACTCCAAGCTAGACGTATCAGAACACTAAAAGGTAGTTCTAACCTTAAATATGACTGGGAGAAGTGTCAAGAATAAGAAAATTATATATTCCATAGTACACTAGAACACAGCAAAACATGAACAACAACAGTCTAAACATAGCTGAGGGCAATTGAGCAAAATGTTTTATTTTTAATTTTTTTATTTCACCTTTATTTAACCAGGTAGGCTAGTTGAGAACAAGTTCTCATTTGCAACAGCGACCTGGCCAAGATAAAGCATAGCAGTGTGAACAGACAACACAGAGTTACACATGGAGTAAACAATAAACAAGTCAATAATACAGTAGAAAAAAGGAGAGTCTATATACATTGTGTGCAAAAGGCATGAGGAGGTAGGCAAATAATTACAATTTTGCAGATTAACACTGGAGTGATAAATGATCAGATGGTCATGTACAGGTAGAGATATTGGTGTGCAAAAGAGCAGAAAAGTAAATAAATAAAAACAGTATGGGGATGAGGTAGGTAAAATTGGGTGGGCTATTTACCGATGGACTATGTACAGCTGCAGCGATCGGTTAGCTGCTCAGATAGCAGATGTTTGAAGTTGGTGAGGGAGAAAAAAGTCTCCAACTTCAGCGATTTTTGCAATTCGTTCCAGTCACAGGCAGCAGAGAACTGGAACGAAAGGCGGCCAAATTAGGTGTTGGCTTTAGGGATGATCAGTGAGATACACCTGCTGGAGCGCGTGCTACGGGTGGGTGTTCCCATCGTGACCAGTGAACTGAGATAAGGCGGAGCTTTACCTAGCATGGACTTGTAGATGACCTGGAACCAGTGGGTCTGGCGACGAATATGTAGCGAGGGCCAGCCGAATAGAGCATACAGGTCGCAGTGGTGGGTGGTATAAGGTGCTTTAGTGACAAAACGGATGGCACTGTGATAAACTGCATCCAGTTTGCTGAGTTAGAGTGTTGGAAGCTATTTTGTAGATGACGTCTCCGAAGTCGAGGATCGGTAGGATAGTCAGTTTTACTAGGGTATGTTTGGCGGCGTGAGTGAAGCAGGCTTTGTTGCGGAATAGAAAGCCGACTCTAGATTTGATTTTCGATTGGAGATGTTTGATGAGTCTGGAAGGAGAGTTTACAGTCTAGCCAAACACCTAGGTACTTATAGATGTCCACATATTCAAGGTCGAAACCATCCAGGGTGGTGATACTAGTCAGACGTGCGGGTGCAGGCAATGTCCACTAGATGACAGCAAACGGATCCATCACGGAAGGGTGAGAATTCCATATCTTCATTTAAAGCAGGGTATTTAGTGGCCTTTAGTTTGGAAATCCCAAAACCTTCCCTTTGGTTTAACTGTTTAAGACGGTCCCCTTTTCTAAAAGAGGCCGGAATATGATCAATACCCGTAGCTTGTAGGGAGGCAGGGTTGCCATGGTGTAGGGACTTGTAGTGCCTTGCCATGGGGTAGTCTTCATTGCCTACCCATATGGCGTACTTGTGTTCCGCTAAGCGGTCTTGAAGGCATCTCTTTGTCCGTCCAATGTAGAACACCTTGCACTGTGGACATTCCAATCTATAGATGACATGAGTGGTTTTACAGAACTTCTTATGGCTGGGGGGCAGTATTGAGTAGCTTGCATGAATAAGTTGCCCAAAGTAAACGGCCTGCTCCTCAGTCTCAGTTGCTAATATATGCATATTATTAGTATTGGATAGAAGACACTCTAAAGTTTCTAAAGCTGTTTGAATGATGTCTGTGAGTTAACATAACTCATGTGGCAGGCAAAATCCTGAGGAGAAATCGAAGCAGGAAGTGAGATCTGAGCTTAGTATGTATTCACCACAGTTCCCAATGAAATCCTCTTGAGATATTAATGATGTTGCACTTCCTAGGGCTTCCACTAGATGTCAAACGTCTATAGAAATTTGAATGAGACTTCTACTGTGTTGTAGGACTGAATGAGAGCAGAATCTATCAGGTGACTGGCAGTCAGCCATTTTCTGATCACGCGCATTCCTCATGGTATCCACTTGCGTTCTATTGCTCAAGACACAAAAGAATAATTATGACACTTTGGATGTTTTGAATTTGGCGCCCTGCACTGGCTGTTGTCATATCGTGTCACGTTCTGACCTTTATTTCCTTTGTTTTGTCTTTATTTAGTATGGTCAGGGCGTGAGTTGGGGTGGGCAGTCTATGTGTGTTTTTCTATGTTGGGGTTTTGAGTTCAGCCTAGTATGGTTCTCAATCAAAGGCAAGTGTCGTTAGTTATCTCTGATTGAGAATCATACTTAGGTAGCCTGGGTTTCACTTTTGAGTTGTGGGTGTTTGTTTCCGTGTGAGTGTTTGTTGCCACACGGTACTGTTTTGGTTTCGTTCATTTCACGTTTATTGTTTTTGTAGTGTTCAGTTTAGTCTTTAAATAAACGTTATGGACACTTACCACCCTGCGCATTGGTCCTCCGATCCTTCTCACTTCTCTTCCTCAGAAGAGGAGGAGGAATGCCTTTAATCCCGTTAACGGGATTTCAGCCCTAAGAAGTTTTTAATGAAATGCTTGAAGTAATACTCATTTTGGAAGCTGTGTCAACAAAATATTTATTCTGTGCAATATTACTGCAATGGTTGCAATGGTTACATTTATACACTCTCTCTGATGTATCACGAGGCACTCCCCTTCGCAACAAGTTCTCTCTGTCAAGAAATCCAGCCCTTATACCGGCATCTTTCAGGACCTGAACGCTGTAGCCCCGATTCAAGAAGCTATTCTCCAATTCCGCAGATTTGACACTGTAGTCTGTTTCCTGATCGCAGATTCTGCGGACTCTTTGGAATTGGCCATATGGAATATTCTCTTTTAGCCTTTTGGGGTGAAAGCTGTCTGCCCTCAGAATGGTATTCCCATCTGTAGGCTTCCTAAAGATTGATGTGTGCAAACAACCTTTGTCATTTTTACTAATGTCGAGGTCCAAAAAATGAATGTTATCCTTGCTGTACTCCATAGTTAGTTTGATGTTAGGGTTAATGCTGTTAAGGTATTGGTGTAAGGAAATAAGTTAATCTTCTGAGCTGGACCAAAACAGGCAAACAATCATCAATATAGCATCCCCACCATATTATCCGGTCAAAGAAATGGTTATTCGAAGGATACAAAATGAAGTAATTTTCCCATTTACCCAAGTACAAACCAGCATAGGGAGGGCTGAAGCAAGCTCCCATGGCACATCATTTGACCTGTTTAAAGATACTTTCCTGTAAGACAAAGATGTTATGATTAAGAGTCCATTCAGTCAGTGAGACAATGAATTCTGTAGGAGGCATCTCAGTTTCAGGTCGGGTACCAAAGTGTTACAAATTATTTTTATCGTACTGGTACCATTTTCACAAGTATGTGGTTATTTTTCAAAACTCAAATGGTAACACTTGTAACGCAGCCGCTGTCTTACATTCAACATCTTTTATTCATCTTTCACACCACAACCATTGATCCAAAATATACGTAAGTTGACTGTAGAATGAAATAAATACAAGTACTTTACACTGTTTTCACATTAGACTTGCACTATCCATGCAAATTGACTGAACATTCAATTTCTATCCCATTTGTGATCAAAGATGTGATCATTGAAGACCTCTTTCCAGAATGTAATCAAATGAAAGAAAATAAATAAACAATGTTTAGCAGGCACTAGTTTGCATCAAGCCTGTCTTGAGCATTTGGAAATAGGTTCTCATCAACACTGCAGTAAATATCTACATTGTTCATGCACCTGGGGAAAGACCTTTTGGCATGGCAAATCCAAGCCTGACATACAGTCCCAGTCAAACGTTTGGACACCTACTCATTCCAGGGTATTTCTTTATTTTCACTATTTTCTATTTTGTGGAATAATAGTGAAGACATCAGAACTATGAAATGATACGCATTGAATCATGTAGTAACCAAAAAGTGTTAAAGAAATCAAAATATATTTGAGATTCTTCAAAGTAGCCACCCTTTTGACTTGATGACAGCTTTGTACACTCTTGGCTTTCTCTCAACCAGCTTCATGAGGTCATCTGGAATACATTTCAATGAACAGGTGTGCGTTGAACAGGTGTGTGCGTTGTTAATTTGAGGAATTTCTTTCCTTCTTATTGCATTTGAGCCAATCAGTTGTGTTGTGACAAGGTAAGGGTGGTATACAGAAGATGTATTTGGTAAGACCAAGTCCATATCATGGCAAGAACAGCTCAAATAAGCAGAGAAACGACAGTCCATCATTACTTTAAGACATGAAGGTCAGTCAATCCGGGAAAATTTCAGGAACTTTGAACGTTTCTTCAAGTGCATTTGCAAAAACCATCAAACGCAATGATGAAACTGGCTCTCATGAGGACCCAGTGTTACCTCTCATGCAGAGGATAAGTTCATTAGTTACCAGCCGCAGAAATTTCAGCCCAAAGAAACGCTTCAGAGTTCAAGTTGCAGACACCTCATCAACTGTTGAGGAGACAACCTAAGTCAGGCCTTCATGGTCAAATTGCTGCAAAGAATCCATTACTAAAGGACCCCAATAGGAAGAGACTTGCTTGGGCCAAGAAACACAAGCAATGGACAGTAGACCGATGGAACTCTATCCTTTGGTCAGAGTACAAATTTGTGATTTTTGGTTCTGACCGTGTCTTTGTGAGACTCGAGTAGTTGAACGGATCTCTGCATGTGTGGTTCCCACCGTGAAGCATGGAAGTGGTGTGGGGGTGCTTTGCTGGTGACACTGTCTGTAATTTATTTAGAATTCAAGGCACACAACCAGGATGGCTACCGCAGCGATATGCCATCCCATCTGGTTTGGGGTTAGTCTCACTATCATTTGTTTTTCAACAGGACAATGACTCAACACACCTCCAGGCTGTGTAAGGGCTATTTGACCAAGAAGGAGAGCGATGGAGTGCTGCATCAGATGACCTGGGGCCTCATTTATAAAACTGTGTGGAGGATTCACGTCAATAGGTGGTGTACGGACGAAACACAGAAGTGGTAACACACAAATATTCTGATAACAGTGTGCATGCACGTCCCACGCTGGTTTCCTTTTATAAATCACAATCAACTCAAAATATGGAGCACGTGAGCGAGCGTCTTCTCCCACCCTTTTAATGCTCATAGTTGCCAGTAAATAGTCAGTAAAATGCCCCTAATTAATATTCAATCATACTGACTGCATGACGACAATGACGGCAAATCCCAACAAAGGCTAAACAAATACATTTCCCCCAGTATGAAATGGAAGGTTGAAGCAAGAATAATTATTGTTTAGTGGACACAGTGTAGGCATTACAAATACCCAAAAGGTGTTAGTGGCAGCATGTGGCGGACTCTGTGAATGCTGCTGGCTCAGGTCGGACCCTCTCAGATATAAAAAAGACGTGGTCCGACATAAGTGGAGGCCAAAAGGCGTATAGCCTTACATAGTGTTTGTGCCACGGGCTGGGGAAAGGGGACACTGGAGCTCAACCCCCTTGATGAGCGACTTGCCGGTATTATAAGGTAATCCCTCCTGAGTGGAGTAGTGACGGAGGTGGAGTGGGACACGGACATGCAAGACACACAGGATGATCCAGGTATGTAATTAGTATTCCCTCATTTGAAAAGCGTAAACCAAATGCATTGAACTCGGGTTTAAACATTTATTTGCACTAACAATTGTGACATTTTTCAATTTTTAGTCGCTGCGTGTTCCAGCGGGGTCGGTGGTGCTGCAGCTGAGCAGGAGCTGAGTGCACCCAGCCCCGGCATCTCCACTGTTCCTTGTGCGTCACAACTCTCCAGCGGCCATGGCCTCACAGGTGCAGTCCTGCAAATGCAAAGAGACGCCATTGATGCTATTAACGAGGTTGCCAAGGAGTTGAAGTGGGACAGGCACAGCTTGGTTTCTGCAAGTGCTTCTCTGTAAAGCTGGGCCCACTACAGTACAGAGATCCAAGGGAACAGCTATGGTAATCAAACCGGCTCATAAGCCACTTATCATTGGCCAGTAAATCTTGCTGGTCTGTGAAAATTTGCTCTCTCCGAATTCTTCCACTCGCCAAATCTTCCAACAGTGTCAAAGCAGCCAATTGTGCGTAATTACGCATTGCAAATGCATGCCTTTTTATACCCACCTATTTGATTGTCAAAGCTTCCCAATTGTGTAAAACCTTGAGGTGTGGTAATTACCCTGATTAGAACTAACAATGACAGGTACATTATCACATTAATAGTTCTGCGCAACGAACATGTGATAACAATATATGAAACTGTGTACTCGTATCTACTGTTCTCCTTGCTATTTATTATAATTAATGTCATAACATGCAAGTATTGTTTAATAATTACAGATCCAATTAAATATAATTTTCAATTAAACTGTACAACATTTTTGAGGGGTTCTTTTGCAAAACATATATTTCCATTTGCATTTATTATCCTGAATCGTGTTTTTTTTGTGCACTCCAGGGAAATCTTCATATATAATATGTGAGAGGTAATAGTTCAATTTATTTTACACAGTGGTATCAATTTCAAAGTGTTTCTCTTGTTTTCATCCTTCTGCCATCTGCTTCGCAGTTTCTCATTTCTCCAGTTTATGTGCGTACGTATGGGTCAAAGTGTCCATGGAGGACATCACATTCTTCCATCAAGTTTGTTTTTTGTAAATCCCAAAGTTTGCTTAAAATGGTGTACGCCATCTTCTGTGCCTATGCAACGTTTATAATAGAGACCCCTGGCCTCCACAATCAACCGACCTCAACCCAATTGAGATGAGTTGGACTGCAGAGTAAAAAGCATGTGGGAACGCCTTCAAGACTGTTGGAAAAGCCTTCCAAGTGACTTCCTCGTGAAGCTGGTTGAGAGAATGCCAAGAGTGTTCAAAGCTGTCATCAAGGCAAAGGGTGGCTACTTTGAAGAATCTAAAACATATTTGAATTTGTTTAACACTTGTTTGGTTACTACATGATTCCATATGTGCTATGTCATAGTATTGATGTCTTCACTATTATTCTACAATGTAGAAAATAGTAAAAAATAAAATAATCTTGGAATGAGTAGGTGTCAACTTTTGATTGGTACTGGATATGGGCTTTGATTGCAATCATTCAACAGTCCAAGCACGCTAACGTGATTTGAAAACCGAGGGGTATTCAAGCTTATGGAATTCACATTTTATCTAATAGTACTGGGTGAGCAGACCACAGTGGGCTTCTTTTGAGCTAAAAATAGCAGCTGTAAGAGTGGAGTTCAAATACCCCTGGTTGTATAGACAACAGTACGATGACAACACTTCAAGTATGGGAGATGTTACCTGAGCGGGGCTTGGTCTGTTTCTGAGTCAATATCTTAATACTGCCTTGAAATAGTATACTACAATCTGCAAAAACGATACATTAATCACTATAGTGGCCAATTATTGCCTAAGAAACCGTAACTCAAAGTTTAGCATAAATCAGACATTGATGTCAATGTGATCCAAGTCAGGATTCCGCCCTGTAAGTGGATGTAAGATTTTGTATTTTATTTGGATCCCCATTAGCTTTTGCTGAAGCAACAGCTACTATTCCTGGGGTCCCAAAAATATTTGATCCTATTTCCCCTCACTATTGTAATATTGCTGGCGGCTGCATGTTCTGTCTGTTGTGAGCGCTGCTCGGCTGATTTAACAGGAGGCAGACCTGTCAAACGATGCCTCTCCTCTGGAATAATTTAACAGCCAGAGGTCGACCTCCATGGTGGTGGGCACTCTTTGTGGCGCAAGTTGTCGACCACTGAAGGCATTGCGATTCTACAACTAGAAACGGCAGGTTCGTTGGTACCAGGCCTGTACAAGAGAAGGAATGGCCTCCTACTGTGCTAAGTACCTATCGGCAGTCAGATTTCTTGGCGTGTCTGTACCATTACAAACTCCAAGTGACTGAAGGTGCCTGCCTTTCTGTCAACTAACTTCCTCAAATATACTGTATCGTCAGTGAAATATATATATATATATATCTTTTGTGCTTTATCTATTGAGGGATCTGTTGTACGCAAGTGAGGGTGTAACGGGATTCTTCTGTTGAAGGAGAGGCGGACCAAAACACAGCGTGGTTATTGTGATACATCTTTAATAAAGATGAAAATAGAACAATATACAAAAAAACAAGAAACCGTGAAAAAACCAAAAACAGCCCTATCTGGTGTAGCAAACACAAGGACAGGAACAATCACCCACAAAACCCAACACCAAACAGGCTACCTAAATATGGTTCCCAATCAGAGACAATGACTAACACCTGCCTCTGATTGAGAACCATATCAGGCCAAACACAGAAACAGACAAACTAGACACACAACATAGAATGCCCACTCAGATCACACCTTGACCAAACAAAACATAGAAACATGCAAAGCAAACTATGGTCAGGGTGTGACAGGCGGTCAGTGCCGTTTCAGATGAGTGAGGCCAATTAATTTTTTCATGAGCATGGCCTTCTATTACAGCATATTGGATGACTCATTCATATTCAATTCACCCAGATAAATATAACAGCGACAGGTTTAGGCTACTACATGATCCTCAAATGTTCTCTATACCCATCATGAAGTTGCTACAACCTAGCTGATAGTGGGTGTAATCATTAGTCCAACAGTTGTAAACAAGAGTTTCTATTGGACAAATTCGGGTATGTTTATCCCCGTTTTTTGTTCTGTTTGATTCTGTTCATGTAAAGTTTTTCAACAGAATCGGCAGAATGAATACACCCCTGACCATGCGTAAACACAGTTCACAGACTCTTCCCTTCACTTGTGGTCTTCAATGCACAAAACATCAGCTGTATGTGACCAGGCGAAAAAAAACATTCAAGCCAAACCGCTACACACAGCCTACATCATTGTCACCATATTAGCCAAAGTAACATCCGTCAGCAAGGCTAAGAGAACTAATGCGTTAGTAAACTTTGTACAATCATGTCGTAAGGTTAGTGTACAGTCAGTAAGCAGTTACAGCAGGCGGGCCTCGGTGGCAATAAATGGCAATAAATATGTGGATAAAAAGTTACCTGTCTAACAGAACAGAGGGTGTTCTTTAATGAAAGCCTCTCCAATATAATCCAGGAAGAATCAGGAATTCCACAGGGTAGCTGTTTATGCCCCTTTATTCAATCTTTACTAATGACATGCCACTGTGTATGTATGCGGATGACTCCACACTATACCTGTCAACTACTACAGTGACTGAAATGTCTGCAACATTTAACAGTGAGTTGCAGTTTCAGAGTGGGTGGCAAGGAATACTTTGTCCTAAACATTTCTAAAACTAAAAGCATTGTATTTGGGACAAAACATTCACTAAACTCTAAATCATAATAAATAATGTGGAAATTGAGCAAGTTGAGGTCAAAACAGTCATGGTTGACACAACAGTAGCTAAGATGGAGAGAAGTCTGTCTATAATAAAGCAGTGCTCTGCCTTAATGCTATCAACAAGGCAGGTCCTACAGGCCCTAGTTTTGTCACACTTGGACTGCTGTTCAGTTGTGTGGTCAGGTGCCACAAAGGGACTCAGGAAAATTGCAATTGGCTCAGAACAGGGTAGCATGGCCTGTGGTATTGGTGGAGTAGGGACCGGAGGGCAGTGTGTTGTGAAATCTGTGAATGTAATGTTTTTAAAATGGTATAAACTGACTTATTTTTGCTAGACCCCAGGATGGGGATCCATAACAATTACAAATGTCCCTTTCTTAGTTGTTACATGTTAACAAGCCTCTGACCTTGAGGATTTTACTCAACTCAGAGATGATGCTCCATCTGAGTTGAGCTTACAGCATATATCAAACAACTAAACAACATTTTTCTCACATCCTCTGAAAAACATGCTTCAAGTTACTCTAGTAATTACTTTGTTCGTACTAGCGTACGGTTGAAATGAAGTCGAATACTCAACATGAATTGTGATTGCTGGACACTCCCACTAAAGGCATTGGGGGTTCATGAGTAAACAAATAATGGCACACCATCTTCTTGTGCATTCTCCCCTGTCTCCAGTCGTGTGTTCCTGGCTCTCTGTCCATGTTTTGTCAACATATGGCGGCCATCTGGGCCAGCACAGGGATATAGGAACAATGATTGGCAATAGTCAGGGGGCGCAGGTTGTGTTAACCCTTTTTAAAATCTTACAGACGTGGAGAGGGACACCAGACTGGACTGTTAATCTAGGCTAATGCCAGGCTTCAACAGTTGATGTTGAGATGTGTCTTACTTGAACTCTGTAGCATTTATTTGGGCTGCAATCTCTGTGGCTGGAAACTCTAATGAACTTATCCTCTGCAGCAGAGGTAACACTGGGTCTTCCTTTCCAGTGGCAGTCCTCATGAGAGCCAGTTTCATCATAACGCTTGATGGTTTTTGCGACTGCACTTGAAGAAACGTTCAACGTTCTTAATTTTCCAAATTGACTGACCTTCATATCTTAAAGTAATGATGGACTGTCATTTCTATGCTTATTTGAGCTGTTCTTGCCATAATATGGACTTGGTCTTTTACCAAATAGGGCTATCTTCTATGTACCAGCCCCACTCTACGGTCCAACTCGTCCCAAACCATCTCAATTGGACTGTCGTTTCTCTTTTCTTATATAAGCTGTTCTTGTTATAATATGGACCTGGTCTTTTACCAAATAGGGTGGTATACAGAAAATAGCCCTAACTTGTCACAACACAACTGATTGTCTCAAACCCATTAAGAAGGTAAGAAATTTCATAAATTAACATTTAACAAGACACACCTGTTAATTGAAATGCATTCCAGATAACTACCTCATGAAGCTGGTTGATAGAAAGCTTTGCACACTGTTGGCAGTCATCAAGGCAAAGGGTGGCTACTTTGAAGGACATAAAATATATTTTGATTTAACACATTTTTGGTTACTACATTATTCCAATGCCTGGTGTGGCAACTGCACCGCCCGCATCCTCAAGGCTCTTCAGAGGGCGGTGCATCACCGTGGGCAAACTACCTGCCCTCCAGGACATCTACAGCACCCGATGTCACAGGAAGGCCAAAAAGATTATCAAGGACAAAAGTTTGGACACCTACTCATTTCAGGGTTTTCTCTTCTTTTAAAAAAAACTATTTTCTACATTGTATAATAATAGTGAAGACATCAACTATGAAATAACATATGGAATCATGTAGCAACGAAAAGTGTTAAACAAATGACAATCTATTTTGAGATTCTTCAAAGTAGCCACTCTTTACCTTGCTGACAGGTTTGCACACGCTTGGCATTCTCTCAACCAGCTTCGTGAGGTAGTCCCCTGGAAAGTATTTCAATTAACAGGTGTGCCTTGCTAAAACTTGATCTGCCTTGCAGACTTGTTTACGTGTTGCTGTGCGTTTTGTTGCCAACCTATTTTGCTACGTGACAACTTTACGGTCTTTACTTTTTAATTACCGTTTATATTTTTGTTTTTTCCCTCAACTTTTTCACTCTGGACGCTTTATCTGGACATGGTTCGTCAGGACCTCCAACAGCCGAAGCTAAGTAGTAACATTAACATGATGCCTTCTAATTGCAGTCGCTGTACTCATAATATACAGGAGAATGATCGCCTTACGGCGAGGATAGCTGTGCTGCAAGCCCAGCTTCAGATGCAATCGTTAGGCAAGGGTAATTTCAGTGTAGGAAATGATGAAACAGCGTCTGTGCCACCAGTAAGTACAGATAGTAATGTTAGTATAAATCCCCTCGCACGGTCCCCGCAGCCGGACAACTTTCTCACGGTTTCTGGAAGGAAATGCTGTAGGAATGCTCAACCGGTGTCGCTCATTCAGCCGACAGAAACTTTCAACCGGTTTTCCCCATTAAGCAGTGAGTCGGAGTCAGAGGCCGATCCTTCTCTTGTCTCTACTCCTCCTGTTACGGGGTCTGAGACGCCGAAGCTTCCCACCATTAGCTCTGACAAATTGAAAACTCTAGTCATTGGCAACTCCATTACCCGCAGTATTAGACTTAAAACGAATCATCCAGCGATCATACACTGTTTACCAAGGGGCAGGGCTACCGACGTTAAGGCTAATCTGAAGATGGTGCTGGCTAAAGCTAAAACTGGCGAGTGTAGAGAGTATAGAGATATTGTTATCCACGTCGGCACCAACGATGTTAGGATGAAACAGTCAGAGATCACCAAGCGCAACATAGCTTCTGCGTGTAAATCAGCTAGAAAGATGTGTCGGCATCGAGTAATTGTCTCTGGCCCCCTCCCAGTTAGGGGGAGTGATGAAAACTGTTTTCTGCCCCTCCCAAAAGATAGAATTTGTAGATAATTGGCCCTCTTTCTGGGACTCACCCACAAACAGGACCAAGCCTGACCTGCTGAGGAGTGACAGACTTCATCCTAGCTGGAGGGGTGCTCTCATCTTATCTACCAACATAGACAGGGCTCTAACTCTCCTAGCTCCACAATGAAATAGGGTACAGGCCAGGCAGCAGGCTGTTAGCCAGCCTGCCAGCATAGTGGAGTCTGCCACTAGCACAGTCAATGTAGTCAGCTCAGCTATCACCATTGAGACCGTGTCTGTGCCTCGACCTAGGTTGGGCAAAACTAAACATGGCGGTGTTCGCCTTAGCAATCTCACTAGGATAAAGACCTCTTCCATTCCTGTCATTATTGAAATAGATCATGATACCTCACATCTCAAAATTGGGCTACTTAATGTTAGATCCCTTACTTCAAAGGCAATTATAGTCAATGAACTAATCACTGATCATAATCTTGATGTGATTGGCCATCATGGCTTAAGCCTGATGAATTTACTGTGTTAAATGAGGCCTCACCTCCTGGCCACACTAGTGACCATATCCCCCGTGCATACCTCAAAGGCGGAGGTGTTGCTAACATTTACGATAGCAAATTTCAATTGACAAAAAAAAATGACGTTTTCGTCTTTTGAGCTTCTAGTCATGAAATCTATGCAGCCTAATCAATCACTTTTTATAGCTACTGTTTACAGGCCTCCTGGGCCATATACAGCATTCCCCATTGAGGTCCCTGAATTCCTATCGGACCTTGTAGTCATAGCAGATAATATTCTAACCTTTGGTGACTTTAATATTCACATGGAAAAGTCCACAGACCCACTCCAAAAGGCTTTCGGAGCCATCATCGACTCAGTGGGTTTTGTCCAACATGTCTCTGGACCCACTCACTGTCACAGTCATACTCTGGACCTAGTTTTGTCCCATGGAATAAATGTTGTGGATCTTAATGTTTTTCCTCATAATCCTGGACTATCGGACCACCATTTTATTACGTTTGCAATTTAACCTTGCGCAATACCCTAGATGCAGTTGCACCCCTAAAAACTAAAAACACTAAAAACATTTCTCATAAGAAACTAGCTCCCTGGTACACAGAAAATACCCGAGCTCTGAAGCAAGCTTCCAGAAAATTGGAACGGAAATGGCGCCACACCAAACTGGAAGTCTTCGGACTAGCTTGGAAAGACAGTACCGTGCATTACCGAAGAGCCCTTACTGCTGCTCGATCATCCTATTTTTCTAACTTAATTGAAGAAAATAAGAACAATCCGAAATTCCTTTTTGATACTGTAAAGCTAACTAAAAAGCAGCATTCCCCAAGAGAGGATGGCTTTCACTTTAGCAGTGATAAATTCATGAACTTCTTTGAGGAAAAGATAGACACAATGATGAAAATAATCATGGCCTCTTAACCTTCAAGCTGCATACTATTCCAACTAAACTACTGAAAGAGCTGCTTCCTGTGCTTGGCCCTCCTATGTTGAACATAATAAACGGCTCTCTATCCACCGGATGTGTACCAAACTCACTAAAAGTGGCAGTAATAAAGCCTCTCTTGAAAAAGCCAAATCTTGACCCAGAAAATATAAAAAACTATCGGCCTATATCGAATCTTCCATTCCTCTCAAAAATTTTAGAAAAGGCTGTTGCGCAGCAACTCACTGCCTTCCTGAAGACAAACAATGTATACGAAACGCTTCAATCTAGTTTTAGACCCCATCATAGCACTGAGACTGCACTTGTGAAGGTGGTAAATGACCTTTTAATGGCATCAGACCGAGGCTCTGCATCTGTCCTCGTGCTCCTAGACCTTAGTGCTGCTTTTGATACCATTGATCACCACATTCTTTTGGAGAGATTGGAAACCCAAATTGGTCGACACGGACAAGTTCTGGCCTGGTTTAGATCTTATCTGTCGAAAAGATATCAGTTTGTCTCTGTGAATGGTTTGTCCTTTCGGTGTTCCTCAAGGTTCCATTTTAGGACCACTATTGTTTTCACTATATATTTTACCTCTTCGGGATGTCATTTGAAAACATAATGTTAACTTTCACTGCTATGCGGATGACACACAGCTGTACATTTCAATGAAACATGGTGAAGCCCCAAAATTGCCCTCGCTAGAAGCATGTGTTTCAGACATAAGGAAAGTGGATGGCTGCAAACTTTCTACTTTTAAACTCAGACAAAACAGAGATGCTTGTTCTAGGTCCCAAGAAACAAAGAGATCTTCTGTTGAATCTGACAATTAATCTGAATGGTTGTACAGTCGTCTCAAATAAAATGGTGAAGGACCTCGGCGTTACTCTGGACCCTGATCTCTCTTTTGAAGAACACATCAAGACCATTTCAAGGGCAGCTTTTTTCCCATCTACGTAACATTGCAAAAATCAGAAACTTTCTGTCCAAAAATGATGCAGAAAAATGTATCCATGCTTTTGTCACTTCTAGGTTAGACAACTGCAATGCTCTACTTTCCGGCTAAAGCACTAAATAAACTTCAGTTAGTGCTAAATACGGCTGCTAGAATCCTGGCTAGAACCAAAAAAAATAATAATATTACTCCAGTGCTAGCCTCCCTACACTGGCTTCCTGTCAAGGCAAGGGCTGATTTCAAGGTTTTACTGCTAACCTACAAAGCATTACATGGGCTTGCTCCTACCT